>NC_079228.1:2522500-2620000 GCF_029633865.1 Lampris incognitus
TGACCCCCACGGACAAGCAAGGGACATTTGTTCATCTATCACCCATCTCCTTCATCCAACTGTCATGGAACACCAAGGCCTACTGTCTTTCGTTATGGCCTTCCTTGGTCTGCTTAGTCCATGCTTGGCCAAACTCATTCCCCGAGTCTCCTTCCCGATGGGTGAGTTGAAACCACCAGTTGCTCTTGATTATGAGTGTGATTCTTCCCTTATCTAGCCTGCAGTAGTGGTTGATGAAGGGTTAGTTTGAGTTTTTTTTTACACAAGCGGTTTAAGTTACTCACAAGTAGGTATTTTGACTACCAACAAGGGCTCCTATTATCTCAACAAAGCTAGCCTTACTCAACATCAGATCTCTAGCCAACAAATCATTTTTAGTGAATGACATTATAACACCCTACAATTTACATTTTTTGTTTCTTACTGAGACGTGGTTAACTGAAGGCAACAGCGCTACTGTTCTCAACGAGACAGCGGCAGAAAAGTTTAGTTTTATGAATACCTGCCAGACTGGCAGAAAGGAGGAGGAGTAGCTGCCTTACTTAAAGATGTTTTCCAGTGCAAAGAGATCTCATTTGATGATTTTATTTTTTTGAGTACCTCAGTTTTATGTTGACGGGTACTCCCAAAATTCTATCTTTAACCATTTACGGACCTCCAAGATATTCTGTTAATTTTATTGATGATTTTACTGAACGCTATCAGCTCTTACTGTTGATTATAACTTCTTTATCATAACATTCATATAGAGAATGATATGGACAATAATGCTAAAGATCTCTTTGCCCTACTGGACACTTTTGGTCTCTTACATCATGTGAAAGAGCCCACGCACACTCGGGGCCACGTTCTAGATTTGGTTCTCTCTAAAGGTCTCGACATTTCATCCGTTATGGTTAAGGACTTGGCCCTTTCTGATCACTGCTGTGTCTTCTTTGACTTACTGATTGCACCGAATGTTCAAACTAGCTGTGTATCTGTTAAGGAGAGGTTTATAAATGAGAGTACTAGTGCTAAGTTTATGGAGACAATAACTATGTCACAAACCATGAATTTAGTCAGTTGATGTTCTCCTGGATAACTTTAACTTGAGCATTTTGAATGTCATGGATGTTGTTGCACCGGTAAAAGTCAAGAAAACTCTGAGCAAAATGAAGGCACCTTGGAGAAATACCATGATGGTAAAAACCCTGAAAAGAGAATGCAGGAAAGCCGAATGCAAATGGAGGAAAACTAAACTTCAAATTCATTATGACTTGTATAAACAAACCCTTTCTAATTGTAACTATGAGCTATGCAAGGCTAGACAGCTACATTTTTCTAACTTGATTAACGGGAACATTAATAATACCTGTACTCTATTTACCATGGTTGACAAGCTTACAAACCCCCTAAAACAAATAGCCCCAGAACTCCTCTCCACAGAGTGGAGAATTTGCTTGTAATGAATTTGCTTGCTTTTTTTGTGAAAAAATTAGAACTATTAGACAGACCATCAACGCCACACACTCAAGCCAGTTGGTATACATACATAAATGAATAATCTTAGGAAAGCCACATAGTTGCAAAAATCATTTATTAGCCCCTATTAGCCCCAACATAGTAGATGTAGGAACACTATCTGATGCAAGCTGATGAATGTGATAAGCACCTGCATGTAGCTTACATCAAAATCTATATAGTGTTCCTATTCTTTTTTCTTTTTTTTGTGTGTCTTGCACCATCAGTTTTAGTCTGCTAAATCTTCAGTCGATTTTGTATGTCAGTAATTGGTGAAATGTGTATGCTAACATTATTAAAGGGACGAGAGGAAACACCTGTGTGGGTGTTGATGTACAGTGCATCCGGAAAGTATTCACACCCCTTCACTTTCCCCACATTGTGTTATGTTACAGCCTTATTCCAAAATGGATTAAATTCATTTTTTTTCTCATCAATCTACATACAATACCCCATGATGACAAAGCGAAAAAGGTTTTGTAGAAATTTTTGCAAATTTATTAAAAATAAAAAACTGAAATATTGCATGTACATAAGTATTCAAACCCTTTACTCAGTACTTGGTTGAGGCACCCTTGGCAGTGATTACAGCCTCAAGTCTTCTTGGGTACGAAGCTACAAGCTTGGCACACCTATATTTGGGGTATTTCTCCCATTCTTCTCTGCAGATCCTCTCGAGCTCTGTAAGGTTAGATGGGGAGTGTCGCTGCACAGCTATTTCCAGGTCTTTCCAGAGATGTTCAATGGGGTTCAAGTCTGGGCTCTAGCTGGGCCACTCAAGGACATTCACAGACTTGTTCCGAAGCCACTCCTTCGTTGTCTTGGCTGTGTGCTTAGGGTCGTTGTTGTGTTGAAAGGTAAACCTTCGCCCCAGTCTGAGGTCCTGAGTGATCTGGAGCAGGTTTTCATCAAGGATCTCTCTGTACTTTGCTCTATTCATCTTTCCCTCGATCCTGACTAGTCTCCCAGTTCCTGCCGCTGAAAAACATCCCCACAGCATGATGCTGCCACCACCATGCTTCACTGTAGGGATGGTATTAGCAAGGTGATGAGAGGTGCCTGGTTTCCTCCAGACATGACGTTTGGCATTCAGGCCAAAGGGTTCAATCTTGGTTTCATCAGACCAGAGAATCTTGTTTCTCATGGTCTGAGAGTCCTTTAGGTGCTTTCTGGCAAACTCCAAGCAGGCTGTCATGTGCCTTTTACTGAGCAGAGGCTTCCGTCTGGCCACTCTACCATAAAGGCCTGACTGGTGGAGTGCTGCAGCGATGGTTGTCCTTCTGGAAGGTTCTCCCATCTCCACAGAGGAACGCTGGAGCTCTGTCAGAGTGACCATCGGGTTCTTGGTCACCTCCCTGACCAAGGCCCTTCTCCCGCGATTGCTCAGTTTGGCTGGGCGGCCAGCTCTAGGAAGTCCTGGTGGATCCAAACTTCTTCCATATACAAATGATGGAGACCACTGTGCTCTTCGGGACCTACAGAGCTGTAGAAATTTTTTGTACCCTTCCCCAGATCTGTGCCGTGATACAATCCTGTCTTGGAGGTCCACAGACAATTTCTTTGACTTCATGGCTTGGTTTCTGCTCTGACATGCACTGTCAACAGTGGGACCTTATATAGACAGGTGTGTGCCTTTCCAAATCATGTCCAATCAATTGAATTTACTACAGGTGGACTCCAATCAAGATGTAGAAACATCTGAAGGATGATCAGTGGAAACAGGATGAACCTGAGCTCAATGTTGAGTGTCATAGCAAAGGGTGTGAATACTTATGTACATGCAATATTTCAGTTTTTTATTTTTAATACATTTGCAAAAATTTCTACAAAACCTTTTTCACTTTGTCATTATGGGGTATTGTGTGTAGATTGATGAGGGAAAAAAAAGAATTTAATCCATTTTGGAATAAGGCTGTAACATAACAAAATGTGAGGAAAGTGAATTTTGGAACTTGAACCTTTGGAACTCTTTTGCCAACTACCGAGTGAGTTATGCAACTTTAGCATTCTCTTCTTAAATTGGACTAAAAGCCTTTATGCTGCTTGGTGCAGGAAAACGTCACTCGGAGAGCCTGGGTGACTGCCTTTATCTCTCTCACAGTCACGGAGAAGACTTTTTGAGTGGTTATTTACTCATCATTGTCCACATTTCAACAAATCCGATGAGGCTGAGGGCAGAACATCAAGCTAAAAAGCAAAACTACTTATCAGAGATCGAGTGAGCATAGAATTGCATGCATCCAATAAAAAGGGAATGCACTGACATACTGGACTTGGTTGCTCCTGTTGCAACCAAACACCCTAAACCAGTGAGAGAGCCATGGCTCAGTGACATCACCTGCGCTCTTAGATGCACATGTAGACGCGCTGAGAGAAAGTGAAAGAAAGATAAACTTCATGTCTCCTTAGGAATTCTAAGAGACTGCTTATCAGAGTACCAGAGAGCTGTTAAATCTGCAAAACACAGTTTCTATCAAACCTTGTGTCCAACAGTTGTCATAGGCCTCAGGTTCTTTTTAATACTATTAACTGTCTTATAAATCCACGTGTTTCTCCTTGCATTGTGCCAACGCCCACGCTCTGTGAAGAATTTCTTAAAGTTTTTACAGATAAGATCTCTGCTATTAGGGCCTCACCATCTTCTTCGGCCTCAGATCCTGCTGTTTATTCTATGTGCCCAGCTGTCTTAGAGCAGTTTGAGCCCGTGCCCCTCTCCTTTATATCTGAGGTAGTTAACCATTTGAGGCCTTCACATTGCCCCCTTGACAGTATTCCACACAGACTGTTAAAGGATGTTTTTACCACTGTTGGGTCTTGTATTGTAAATTTGATAAACACCTCTCTTCTCTCAGGCTGTGTTCCTGCTGCTTTCAAACATGGTGTAGTACAGCCCATCATCAAAAACAGCAATCTTGAGCCCTCTGTTCTTTCTAATTTTAGGCCAATTTCTAAGCTGCCGTTTCTTTCAAAAGCAGTTTATTTACAAATACAAATGCACCTAGAAATTAATAGCATTTCTAAAAAGTTGCAGTCTCTTTTCAAATCACGTCACAGCACTGAAACAGCCCTTTTAAGAGTTTTTAATGATCTTCTTTTAACTATGGACTCTGGGAACTCCGCTGTTCTTGTGCTTTTGGACCTGACTGCTGCCTTCGACATGGTTGACCATAATATTCTTTTATCACGTCTTGAGCTTTGTGTAGGCATTAAAGATACTGTCCTAGAGTAGTTCAAGTCTTATCTGTCAAATAGAAGCTTTTCAGTCCATATAGACCAATTCCCTTCAGCTGCGTCCCCACTTAACTGTGGGGTCCCCAATGCTCAATTTTGGGACCCATTCTCTTCTCGTTGTATGTGCTGCCCTTGGGGTCAATTAAAAAAAAAGTCTTTTCATTGTTTTGCCGATGATTTGCACATCTATCTGCCTATAAAAACAAACAGCAGATATTCTATACAGGCTTTGCTGAGTTGATTAAAGGACGTCAAACCATTGATGGAGTTAAACTTCCTGAAACTAAATCAAAATGAGACTGAAATTAGTGTATATGGACAGCCTGATCTGCTGGATGGTTATGAGAGCACTCCTGGCCCTTTAGCTTCCTACAGTCGCTCTTCTGTTAGGAATCTTGGTGTGGTGTTTGACAGCTCTTTTAACTTTCAGTAGTCAAAGCAAGTTTTTTTCAATTACGACTTCTGGGAAAAGTAAAGGCCTATCTCCCTCCAAATGACCTTGAAAGGGTAATTCATGCATTTATTACCTCTCTTTTGGATTATTGTAACTCATTGTACGTTGGTGTAGTTCAGTCATCACTTCGTCACCTGCAGCTTGTAGAAAATGCAGCTGTTTGCCTGCTGACAGGAAAGAAACGACGTGATCACACCTGTACTCCCTTCATTGGCTTCCTGTCTGTTTTAGGATTCAGTTTAAGATTTTATTACTTGTTTTTAAGTCTTTAAGTGGGCTGGCACCATCTTATTTATCTGAGCTAATACATCATCATACACCAGTCAGAGCACTGAGGTCAGCAAACCAGATGCTCTTACGCAGAGTTGTGAAAACCAGGTCCAGAAAGTAAATGTCCAAACCGTGTATTTGCTCCAACCATGTTACTAAACCAGCTGACTTCATTTACTAGTTTTCCTTACCTAGTTGAGGAGTGCTGTTGACTAGAATCTGCTGGTGTAGTGCATGAGTGGAGCAAATACATGGTTTGGACTTTTACTTTCTGGACCTGGTTTTTATACCTCTGATTACATGGTCCCACATCCAGGCTTAAGAACAGAGGCGTCAGAGCCTTTGCAGTAGCTGCCCCTGATCTCTGGAACAATCTACCAATACTTTTTAAGAAGTAGGCCAAATCAGTCGAGTGAAGCCCGGAGGCAGGAGAACCCCCACAGTCCTCAGGGTATCAGCACCCCAGACGCAGTTCAGCTTTGCATAGACCCTCCAGTGGACTCCAGTCTGGAGCCCGGCCAGCCACAGCCAGCAGCAGAGAGGAAGATGGAAGGAAGAAAACCTCAAATCCTGTGGCCCAAGTCCAGCCTGAAGATTGAGTGGGAGTCCATCAACTCTGACCTTGTCCTCTTGCTAGAAGGTCAAAAGGGAACAGTTGAAAGAAAACTGGAGAACATGGGAGCCATAATTTACAGCTATGGCGTTGAGAGATTTGGGGTAAAGGAGAAGATACCCAGTAGACAGAAAGACCATTCAACCTAGCCCAAATCCAGGAAGCAGTGGGAAATTGACAGGTTGGTGAAGGAGAGAAGACAATTGAGGAAGCAGTGGAGGAAGGCAACAGAGGGAGAGAATGTTGGGCTTGACGCATTGCAGG
Organism: Lampris incognitus; assembly: GCF_029633865.1. Classification (NCBI taxonomy): domain Eukaryota; kingdom Metazoa; phylum Chordata; class Actinopteri; order Lampriformes; family Lampridae; genus Lampris; species Lampris incognitus. Next base: position 2,528,833 of record NC_079228.1, read on the forward strand.
CTGAAATAAAGCAGCGTTTGACAAAGCTGCGAAGAGCAGAACACCTCAGACGACAGCATAAGAGGAAAGAACGGGCAAGGACTCGCTTCTACAGCAACCCTTACAGCTCTGTCAAGAGCCTTTTTGACAGCGAGAAGAATGGGAGCCTCAGAGTCCCCATACGAGATCTGGAAGAGCACCTAAAGAAGACCTACTCTGATATCCGGAGACATGAGCGAGTCACCATCCCGGATGACATGCCACCAATTCACCCACCTGACCACCATATGGACACAAGACCGCCCACATGGAGCAAGGTGGAGAGGACGGTAAAGCAGGCAAGATCGATGTCAGCTCGTGGGCCCAATGGTATTCAGTATAGACTCTATAAGAACACTCCTGGAGTCCTGAAATACCTCTGGAAGCCAATGAAAGTGGCATGGCAGAAAAGTCATACCCACTGCATGGCGAAGAGCAGGAGGCATTCTGATCCCCAAGGAGAAGAACTCTTCCTGCATCAGCCAGTTTCGCCAGATCAGCCTTCTAAGTATAGAGGGAAATATCTTCTTTAGTGTGATTGCCCAAAGGCTCTCCGCATTCCTGCAAAGAAACAACTTTGTCGATACATCAGTGCAGAAAGCCGGGATCCATGGCTTCTCAGGGTTGTCTGGAGCATGCTAATATCATCTGGCACCAGATATAAGCTGCCAAGAAAGAACGGATAGACCTGCTCGTGGTTTTCTTAGACCTCGCCAACGCTTTTGGATCGGTTCCTCACAAGATCGTGTGGACGGCGTTTGATTTTTTTCCATGTCCCCAAAAATATCACAGAGTTGGTCAAGACCTATTTTCAGGATCTCCAGTTCTTTGTCACAACACAGAACACCACCACCATTTGGCAACATCTGGAAATAGGCATCATGGCGGGCTGCACTATTTCCCCTCTGGCATTCACCATGGCAATGGAGCTTGTCATCCGTGCATCTCGATGGGTGGTGGGAGGCGAAAGGTCCAGGAATGGCCTGCGTCTTCCACCAATCCAGGTGTACATGGATGACTTGACCACCATAGCAACAACAAAACCATGCACCAGGCGTCTGCTGCAGAAACTCCAGGAAAACATCAAGTGGGTACTAATGAAGTTTAAACCAAGCAAATCCCGCAGCATCTCCATTGTTAAAGGCCAACTAACAGATGAACGGTTCTGCATCAGTGATCAACCAATCCCCACAGTCCGGGAGAAGCCCATCAAGAGCCTCGGATGGTGGTACAATGCAGACCTCAAAGACACCCAGCAACTGGAGCAACTTCGTCAGGATACAATCAGCGGCTTCAGGCAAATCAACAACACTGCGCTGCCCGGGAAGTTGAAGCTCTGGTACTTTCTGTTTGGGCTGCTATCCCGACTCGTGTGGCCAATAACCATGTATGAGGTCTCACTATCTCATGCCAATTGCTTGGAGAAGCTAGTGAACTCGCAGGTGAGGAAGTGGCTCGGACTGCCAAAGTGTCTCAGCAGTGTTGGTCTCTACGGCAATGGAGCCCTCACACTGCCAATTTCCAGCCTGGTTGAGGAATTCAAATGTGCCAAAGTGAGGCTGGACATGTCTCTCACAGAATCCTGAGACGCAGTAGTGAGAGGAGTTGCTCCAACCCTAGCAACAGGGAAGAAATGTACCCCAACTGCAGCTGAACTGGAGGCGAAATCTGCCCTCTGCCACCGAGACATAGTAGGCCATGTTCAACAAGGCAGAGGCGGCCTTGGCCTGGGAATAAAAACACCTACCTGACAAAGGCGACTACCACCGAATGGCAAACTATGGTGGTAGAGCAGGTTCGCCGACAGGAAGAAGCAGCCAGATGTTCTAAAGCTGTAGCACAAGCCAAACAGGGCCGCTGGATGAGGTGGGAGGGTGTTGAAAAGAGGAAACTCGCATGGAGCGAGCTCTGGAGCATGGAATCAAATAGGCTAAGTTTCATCATCAAAGCCACATATGATGTCCTGCCCCCTCCCAGAAATCTAAATCTTTGGCTTGGAGAGGATCCATCTTGCTCCCTGTGTATAGCCCCAGCAACCCTCAAGCACATCTTGGTTGGCTGCAAGACCAGCCTCACCCAAGGCAGATACACCTGGCGACACAATCAGGTGCTCAGCTGCTTGGCAGCTGAACTCGAGCACAAGAGGGTTTCCATCAATGCCCAACCCTTCAACAACCAGTAAGGGCCCAGGCGTTTTCCAGGTTTCGTTTGGGAGGGGGATAAACTGAAGGCCAACCCTTCACTTCCCGATTTAGGCTCACTAAACTCAGCCAGGGATTGGGAAATGCGGGTGGACTTAGGCCAGAAGCTTATCTTCCCGACAGAGATCGCAACAACCACCTTGCGACCAGACCTCGTCCTCTGGTCCAATTCTTGCCAGCTTGCTTACATCATCGAGCTGACAGTCCCTTAGGAGATGCAGTCAATGAAGCGTACGAGCGTAAGAAGCTGCGGTACGCCAACCTAGCAGCCGAAGCAGAGGACAGAGGCTGGAAGGTGAAGGTGCGCCCTGTGGAGGTGGGTTGTAGGGGCTTTGTTGCCAGCTCCACATCAAAACCCCTAAGGGAACTAGGAGTCAGGGGGCAGGCCCACAGGAGAGTAATCAAAGAGCTAGCCGACACTGCTGAGAGGACTAGCCACTGGATCTGGATCAAAAGGAGAGACGCCATCTGGGCTGCCAGGGTGAACAGCTAACCACAGGTCACACACTCAGGGCCGATCAACCTGTGGTGGGCCTGCCTCAGCGGAGGGTGTCTTATGATAAAATGCCGAAACGCCCTGTGATGCTGAGGTACACAACTGACGATGTGTCTTGGTGGTGGCAATATCACCTTGGCAGACATCTCCAGTTTAATTCCCACTGAAACTGTTGCAGTGCAAACACTAGGGATTTTAACAACCAGTCCTCTTTTTGAATCTTGCTCCGACCCTAGAGGCTTTTAAATCTTTGTTAAAGACCTACCTCTTCTCGCTGGCATTCAATTCAAGTTGAGCTTGACACCATGATTTTATTGTGCAAATATGCTTTTACTCTTATGTTTTATTGTTTACATTTTATATCCTTTATTTTATGTCTTCTTTACATATATTTTTATATCTATATGTGTCACTTATTTCATATTGTATTTTTAACTTGAGCAGCACTTTGGTTCAACTGTTGTTGTTTTAAATGTGCTATATAATAAACTTGACTTGTTTTTAATAATAATAATAAAAAATTAAACTTATGTAGCGCGTTTCTAATACTCAAAGTTCCTTTACAATAAACGGTGTGAAACAAGACGACAGTTAAACATAACACAGACATACAGGGGTGGATGGGAAGGGGGGCTATGAGAGGGATAAGCGGCAGCCACATACGATGCCAGCAGTACTCTCCCACTTGGACAGATACAAAAGGGAAAGAAAAACAAACATAATAAATCACATAAATCACAGATGAAGTCTGAAGAGGTGAGTCTCGACCAATGACCTGAATGTGGGCAGACCGCAGCAGTGTCCGATGCACTTGTGGAGGGATTTGAGGGAGGGAGCAGGTCAAGCGCTCGGTCCCCAGCCTGCCCCAGACCAGGGGTGGACGAGAGGATGGGGGGGCACGAGATGACAATGGAGAAAAGGTGTGTCTTGAGACGGGATTGGAAGAGTGGTGTGGGGGGGGGGTTCTGAGTCTCTAATGATTTAGGGGAGTGAGTTCCAGAGCCTGGGAGCTGCCCTGGAGAAGGCTCAGTCACCAAAGCCGTAGAGGTTGGAGGTGGGGGTAGAGAGAAGGGAGGCTGAGGTGGATCTGAGGGACTGAGAGGGTTGGTAGGGGGAGAGGAGGTCGGTGAGGTATGGGGGAGCCAATTTGTGAAGGGCTTTATAAGTAAGAACCAGGATTTTGTAATTGATCCGGTGGGAGATGGGTAGCCAGTGGAGGTCTTTTAGGACTGGGGTGATGTCGTGCCAGGATTTGGTGAAAGTTAAAAGTCGGGCGGATGCGTTCTGGACCAATTGGAGTCTCTTGATAGAGCTAGCACTGATGCCATAGAGGAGTGAGAGGAGTTTTGATTAGCAATCATATGATTGAAAATGATGATTGTGTGCCCCAGGTTATTTCTTGTGATTCAAACTCACAAACATCCCCTAAAAGCCTCACATGCAGAGACTATTGGTAGATGCTGAAATATATAGATGCCCCCTGAACGCATCACAGTGCAGGCGCGGGCAGGCGCAGGTGATGCGGCTGCGCAGAGAAGCTCCTAGTCTCCCCTCAGCGCTACAGCGAACGGAACTCCGATAGGGTTTGTAGATGCGAAAAAAAAATGTGAGATAAGACCCTGATATCAGAGTTGCATTGGTTGAGGCCAAGCTGGCGGTTGCCAGAGAAGGAGAGGAAACTACTGGCGGAGTGGAGGAGATTTGCAGGGGAGTTCTGGCGGACGCTCTTTCAGAGCTAATCAATCAAGGGATTATCCTGGTGAGTTAGCCATACGAGGTTAGCTGCTTAGCATTACTGGCTTGTTGCAAAGATAATTAATTGCTTGCTAAATTTATTGAAATATGTGTGTGAAGCTAAAAACCAGTCAAGATATGATGTTTGTGGTGCGAAGAGAAGACAGCCTTTTAGCTGCTAGTTAATGTCTGCTTAATTGTGGCCTTGACACTAGGTTAAACATAGCATGCATAGCTGCTCTTTGTGCCCGGGAAGCATGCAGTGCAGGTAATACATGTTGCAGTGTGTTAAGCTGCCAGTAATGCATGTTTGTAAGCTCATGTGCTTGTGGGAAAAAAGTTAAAGGGTCGATAAGTGCATTCAGTCTGTTGGGATCAGAGCACCACCATAGGTCTACAGTTAGAGCACAAAAAGAGCAACCCTCCATCATTCCCTGAATTCCTTCTCATGTTGAGAACTGATGAAGATCGCTGTTCAGCAAAGCTGGACAGAATGGAAAAAAACATTTAGGGGCTACACAAGCTACTGCACATGCCCATTACATCTTTGACACGCCTTCCTATGATAGCGGTCCTGTCCCATCACTAAACACAAAGGAAAACGAAGCATCAAAGCTTGAAAAGAAAGTGAATGAGCTAATGAAACAAGTAGAGAAGTAAGCAAAAAGTCACAGAACCCCATTCACGATAGTAGGCCCCTCCCAGCACTGAAACCAAACCAAGATGAAACTCTAGGCTTGAAAGTAGCTGAGCTAGGAAAATAAGTTGAGAAGCTAGCCCAGAGTCAAAAGGAGAGTGAGAGCACCCAAAAGAAAGAATGTCTCGCAATTAGCAGCAATGGCAAGAGAGCCCCTTAAATGCCAAGAGCGTAGTTCTGCTTTAAGTGCGGATAAGACAATCACATCACTGCTCATTGTTCAAATGAACGGAACCCCACACCAATTTGCAGAAAAAATGTAGAGCTAAAAGAGATGCAAGAAAAGTTTCTAGCTCAGCAGGCTGTCCCACCCTTTGCTTTAAACTTGTAGCAGCGCCTGCCATGGGACACCCCAGTAGCTGTGACAGCAGATAACCCCTGTCACAAGAACCTTGTCCACAGTGCTAAAGCACAAGGAAGAGTTATGACGCAGTTAATGGAACCTGACGGTAGCACAGAGCAACTTATACCCTCAGGACTTGTAGGTCCTCATTGTGCAGCTTCAGTGTCTCTTGAGAGTGTACCTTGTGAGTCCATCATCGACTCTGGGTCACAAGTCACTACAGTTTCTGAGCGTTTCCATAGAAACCATATGTCTCACCTACCCATCAATTCTATTAATGCTCTTCTTGAAATTGAAGGAGCTGGTGGACAGAGTGTTCCCTACCTCGGCTACATAGAGGTTTGTGTCATTTTTCCCCAAACCATCACTGACAAGGAAGAGACGCTTGAGGTGTTAGCACTTGTAGTCCCCAAATGTCAATTCAACAGCAGAACCCCACTTTTGATCGGGACCAATGTGCTATTCAGACTTAATGAACAGCTGCTTAAACGAGATGGCTCAGGGTTCATCCATAAGCTTCGCTCCAAAGACCTTGTAAGGATTTTCCAGCATATTGCCAGCACACATGAGATTGACAACCGTGCATGTCCCATCAGGTTGCATGGAAAAGATCCCATCACCATTCCTGCAAAACAAAAGTACTGTGTCATGGGTGATGTTAGATTGAAAAGACACTGTCAGAACACAACATTCGTGCTTGAACCGCATGAACACCATGGGTTGCTGCTGGTGTGTTCCTTGAAGCTGCTTTGATTGACATTCACTTCAATTCCAGAACTAAGGTCCCTGCTGTTCTGCGTAACCTGAGTGAACACAATGTCACGCTGCAGCCGAAATCCATTGTCGCCCAAATATATACAACCCAGCACATCACACCACTTGGACCTAAACAACATGCACCTCATCAGGACAAGCCTACGGGTGACAATCTCAAAGTCGACCCTTACGACTCACCAATATCTGAACAATGGAAAGAACGCATCATCACCAAGGTTAAATCCATTTCAGAAGTCTTTTTGGTGGATGACATATCATACGATCACTCCAATGCTGTGAAACATCACATCAGGCTGTATGACGAGACACCTTTTAAGGAGAGGCCAAGACCTATATTTATCCCCGTGACAAAGAGGCACTCAAGCAACACCTCAAATAACTGCTCGATGCCAGGATCATTAAGGAGTCGGAGAGCCTCTTTGCATCACCAGTAGTCTTGGTGTGGAAAAAGAATGGTTCGATCAGGCTATGCATAGATTACAGGAAATTAAACGCACGAACCATCAGAAATGCTTATGTCCCCCCGAACATTGAAGAAACATTTACAGCCCTCAGCAGTGCCAAATGGTTTTCTGTCATGGATCTCGTCTGGTTAATACCAGGTCGAGATGGCTGAGGTGGATAAGCCTAAAACCGCTTTTGTGTGTCCTATAGGCTTCTTCGAATTCAATCGCATGCCACAGGATGTCACAAATGCTCCGAGCACCTTCCAATGCCTTATGGAGACATGTGTCAGTGACTTGCACCTTATACTCGTGTTTCTCGACAACTTAATCGTGTTCTCTGACACATTGGAGGAACATGAATTATTTCTCATGAAGGTACTGAGCTGTTTCAAAAATTACAGCTTAAAGCTATCCCTAGAAAAGTGTCACTTCTTTAAGACCTCTGTAAAGTACCTTGGTCAAGTGGTCGATGCTCAAGGAGACAATATTGACCCTGACAACATATCTGCCTTGAGAGACAGGCCTCAGCCTTCAATAAAGAAGGAGTTGAAATTTTTTCTAGGTTTCACTGGATACTATCAACGTTTTGTCGAGGGGTACTCTAAGGTAGCCAAACCTCTTAACAGCCTGACAGCAGGCTGCTGTCCACCAAAGAAAAGGGTCAAAGTTGTACAAGAGGGACCACTCCAAACCTCTTGTGAGTTCCAATACACCCCTTGGAGAGGAGTGGACTCCTGAGTGTGAAAGTGCATTCATAACTTTAATCGACAAATTGACATCTACAACTGTCCTTGCCTTTGCAACCCACAACTGCTGTATGTCTTGCATACTGATGCTTGTCGTGAAGGCTTGGGGGCAGCACTCTACCAAGAGCAGGAGGGGAAGCTCAGACTGGTCGCTTATGCCAGTCGAGGTCTTTCCAAAAGTGAACAAAACTACCCTACTCACAAACTTTAGTTCGTAGCTCTAAAGTGGGCTGTTTGTGGGAAATTCAATGACTACCTTTTTGGCACAAATTTCACTGTACTTACCGTCAACAATCCCGTCACATACGTGTTGACCTTTGCCAAGTTAGATGCAGCTGGACACCGCTGGTTAGTAGCCATGCTCTCTATTTACCAGTTCTCCATTAAATATGGAGCAGGGCAAGCCAATCGCGATGCGCCTCAAGACCTGCCTCGCGAGGATGAAGATTTTGTCAAAGAAAGAGAAAGGATTGAGGACATGAAAAGATGGCCCATGGATGCAAGGGATGACATTAATCATGATGTGTTATCTGCCTGATGTCAACGTCATCTGGTGACATTTAAAGGTGAACACCAACACCACCTAGAACAACCTGTTGTTGCAGAGTCTTGCCGTTGACCCCTTAGTACCTGATATTTTTGGTGAAGACACTTTAACTTCTATGACTAACACTGACTGGTGCAACACTCAAAAAGCAGATCCATCTATCTCACATGTCATCAACTTTGTGGAGAGATCCTTAAAACCCAGAATCAGAGAGGTAAATCTTGAGCATCCAGATCTCAAATGCCTTCTCAGGGAATGGAAAAGGCTCGAACTCAGAGGTGGTGTGCTGTACAGGAGTTGGATCGACTGAGGCAACCCTGCCTACCAATTGGTTTTACCTGAACAATTCAGAGAAAGAGTACTTCATGGTGTACAAAATGATGTTGGTCACCTTGGTTTCGAGCGCGCAGCACACCTTGCTCATGCCAGATTCTACTGGCCAGGGATGGCCAAAGCCATTGAGGAAAAGTGCAAAAAGTGTAAACGCTGTTTCAGGAGAAACGTTATTCCCCAAAATGCTGCACCTTTGGAAAATATCTCAGCTACTTAGTACCTGCTTGAACTTGTCTGTATGGATTATCAATCAACAATCAGTCAGTAAATCAGTCAGTAAATCAATCAATCAATCAATCAATCAATCAAACATGCAACCAACCAACCAATCAATCAATCAATAAAGATGCAATTTATATAGCACTTTTTTAGCTGCAACATCCACTCAAAGCGCTTTACATCTCTGGTCAAATCTGAATTTCAGACACCTGATATAATAGAACACAAGCCATTTTCCATTCGGTCGCTACCTATGTCTTATGCGTAAGGCCACTGAAATGTGATTCACAACGATTAATGTATTCACAAGTGTATTACAAAAAGATTTGACATGGGCCGTTTCAGACAACTGACATTGAGCAGACCAGTGACAGACCTTAGTCGGTATGCAGATAATGGATTGTGGACAGCAGTGGAATGGTCACCAGAAACTACAAAGTTATATTCCTGCACCTATCAATACCATTTCCATTATCACCATGTGGGATATTCAGACTGTATTAACATGTTGGACATTCAGGCTGTATTAACATGTTGGACATTCAGACTGTATTAACATGTTGGACATTCAGACTGTATTAACATGTGTGACATTCAGACTGTATTAACATGTGTGACATTCAGACTGTATTAACATGTGGGACATTCAGACTGTATTAACATGGGGGACATTCAGACTGTATTAAAATGTGTGACATTCAGACTGTATTAATATGTGGGACATTCAGACTGTATTAACATGTGGGACATTCAGACTGTATTAACATGTGTGACATTCAGACTGTATTAACATGTGTGACATTCAGACTGTATTAACATGTGTGACATTCAGACTGTATTAACATGTGGGACATTCAGGCTGTATTAACATGTTGGACATTCAGACTGTATTAACATGTGTGACATTCAGACTGTATTAACATGTGTGACATTCAGACTGTATTAACATGTGGGACATTCAGACTGTATTAACGTGTGACATTCAGACTGTATTAACATGTTGGACATTCAGACTGTATTAACATGTTGGACATTCAGACTGTATTAACATGTGTGACATTCAGACTGTATTAACATGTGGGACATTCAGACTGTATTAACATGTGGGACACTCAGACTGTATTAACATGTGTGACATTCAGACTGTATTAACATGTTGGACATTCAGACTGTATTAACATGTGGGACATTCAGACTGTATTAACATGTTGGACATTCAGACTGTATTAACATGTGGGACATTCAGACTGTATTAACATGTGGGACATTCAGAATGTATTAACATGGGGGACATTCAGACTGTATTAAAATGTGTGACATTCAGACTGTATTAACATGTGGGACATTCAGACTGTATTAACATGTGGGACATTCAGACTGTATTAACATGTTGGACATTCAGACTGTATTAACATGTGTGACATTCAGACTGTATTAACATGTTGGACATTCAGACTGTATTAACATGTTGGACATTCAGACTGTATTAACATGTGTGACATTCAGACTGTATTAACATGTGGGACATTCAGACTGTATTAACATGTGGGACATTCAGACTGTATTAACATGTGGGACATTCAGACTGTATTAACGTGGGACATTCAGACTGTATTAACATGTTGGACATTCAGACTGTATTAACATGTGTGACATTCAGACTGTATTAACATGTGTGACATTCAGACTGTATTAACATGTGGGACATTCAGACTGTATTAACATGTGGGACATTCAGACTGTATTAACATGTGTGACATTCAGACTGTATTAACATGTTGGACATTCAGACTGTATTAACATGTGTGACATTCAGACTGTATTAACATGTGTGACATTCAGACTGTATTAACATGTTGGACATTCAGACTGTATTAACATGTTGGACATTCAGACTGTATTAACATGTGTGACATTCAGACTGTATTAACATGTGTGACATTCAGACTGTATTAACATGTGGGACATTCAGACTGTATTAACGTGTGACATTCAGACTGTATTAACATGTTGGACATTCAGACTGTATTAACATGTGTGACATTCAGACTGTATTAACATGTGTGACATTCAGACTGTATTAACATGTGGGACATTCAGACTGTATTAACATGTTGGACATTCAGACTGTATTAACATGTGTGACATTCAGACTGTATTAACATGTGGGACATTCAGACTGTATTAACATGTGGGACATTCAGACTGTATTAACGTGTGACATTCAGACTGTATTAACGTGTGTGACATTCAGACTGTATTAAAATGTTGGACATTCAGACTGTATTAACATGTTGGACATTCAGACTGTATTAACATGTGGGACATTCAGACTGTATTAACATGTGTGACATTCAGACTGTATTAACATGTGGGACATTCAGACTGTATTAACATGTGGGACATTCAGACTGTATTAACATGTGTGGCATTCAGGTTATTTTCACCTGAATATACGCCTGAATGTCCCCATGTTAATACAGTCTGAATATCCCACGTGGTAGTAATGGAACTGAACCCCACACAATTTTCTGCGAATTGGTGTGGGGTTCAGTTCATTTGAACAATGAGCAGTGATGTGATTGTCTTGTCCACGCATAAAGCAGAACCACGCGCTTGGCATTCCATGGGCTCTTAAGAGGTGTCTTGCTTTTGCTGCTAATTGCGAGACGTTCTTTCTTTTGGGTGCTCTCACTCTCCTTGTGACCCTTGGCTAGCTTCTCAGCTTATTTTCCTAGCTCAGCTATTTTACTTTCAAGCTTTGAGGTTTAATTTTGGTTTGGTTTCAGTGCTGAGAGAAGCCTACTATGATGAATGGGTTTCTGTGACTTTTTGCTCACTTCTCTTCTTGTTTAGTTAGCTCATTCAAACAAACGCATACATCCATGCATATGCCATATCCTGTGCACTTTCCCTTTATAAATGCTATATCAACTGGAAATAGCACACATATGTAGTCAAGTCAAATTTATTTATATAGCACATTTAAAACAACCACAGTTGAACCAAAGTGCTGCACAAGCTTAAAATACAATATAAAATAAGTAACACATATGAATATAAAAGCATATGTAAAAAAAGACAGTAAAATAAGGACATTAAAATGTAAACAATAAAACACAAGAGTAAAAGTATATTTCCACAATTATATCACGGTGTCAAGCTCAACTTGAATTGAATGCCAGCGAGAAGAGGTAGGTCTTTAACCAAGATTTAAAAGTCTCTAGGGTCTGAGCAGATCTTCTGTGTACTGGTAAGTTGTTCCAGAGATCAGGGGCAGCAACTGCAAAGGCTCTGTCACCCCTATTCTTAAGCCTGGATCAGGGAACATGTAAGAGCATCTGGTTTGTTGACCTGAGTGCTCTGACTGGTGTATGATAATATATTAGCTCAGATAAATAAGATGGTGCCAGTCCATTTAAAGACTTGAAAACAAGTAATAAAATCTTAAACTGGATCCTAAAACAGACAGGAAGCCAATGAAGGGAGGCCAGTACAGGCGTTATGCGATCGCGTCGCTTCTTTCCTGTCAGCAGGCGAGCAACTGCATTTTGTACAAGCTGCACGCGACGAAGCAACGACTGAGCTACACCAACATACAATGCGCTACAATAATCTAAATGAGAGGTAATAAACGCATGATTTACCCTTTCAAAACCATTTGGAGAGAGATAGGCCTTTACTTTTCCCAGAAGTCGTAATTGAAAAAAACTTGCGTTGACTACTGAGCTTGTTTGTTTGTCAAAGTTAAAAGAGCTGTCAAAAATCACCCCAAGATTCCTAACAGAAGAGGGACTGTAGGAAGCTAAAGGGCCAAGAGCACTATCATAACCATCCAGCAGATCAGGCTGTCCATATACAATAATTTCAGTCTTATTTTGATTTAGTTTCAAGAAATTTAACTCCATCCATGTTTTGACATCCTTTAAACAACTCAGCAAAGCCTGTATATAATCTCTGCTGTTTGTTTTTATAGGCAGATAGATGTGCAAATCATCAGCAAAACAATGAAAAGACATATTATGTTTTTTTTAAAATGGACCCCAAGGGCAGCATATACAATGAGAAGAGAATGGGGCCCAAAATGGAGCATTGGGGGACCCCACAGTTAAGTGGGGCCACAGATGAAGAGAATTAGTCTATATGGACAGAAAAGCTTCTATTTCACAGGTAAGACTTGAACCATTCTAGGACAGTATCTTTAATGCCTACACATAGCTCAAGACGTGATAAAAGAATATTATGGTCAACCATGTCAAATGCAGCAGTCACATCCAGAAGCACAAGAACAGCAGAGTTCCCAGAGTCCAAAGTTAAAAGAAGATCATTAAAAACTCTTAAAAGGGCTGTTTCAGTGCTGTGACGTGATTTAAAACCATACTGGAACTTTTCACAAATGCCATTGATTTCTAGGTGCATTTGTAATTGTACATAAACTTCTTTCTCTAAGACTTTTGAAAGAAAAGACAGCTTAGAAATTGGCCTAAAATTAGAAAGAACAGAGGGATCAAGATTGCTGTTTTTGATGAGGGGCTGTACTACAGCAAGTTTGAAAGCAGCAGGAACACAGCCTGAGAGAAGAGAGGTGTTTATCAAGTTTACAATACAAGACAGTGGTAAAAACATCCTTTAACAGTCTGGGTGGAATATTGTCAAGGGGGCAATCTGAAGGCCTCAAATGGTTAACTACCTCAGATATAAAGGAGGGGGACACGGGCTCAAACTGCTCTAAGACGGGTGGGCACATCTGAGGCTGAAGAGGATGGTGAGGCCCTAATAGCAGAGATCTTATCTGTAAAAACTTTAAGAAATTCTTCACAGAGCGTGGGCGTTGTCACGATGCAAGGCGACTCACATGGATTTATAAAAGAGTTAATAGTATTAAAAAGAACCTGAGGCCTATGACAATTGTTGGACACAAGGTTTGATAGAAACTGTGTTTTTGCAGATTTAACGGCTCTCTGGTACTCTGATAAGCAGTCTCTTAGAATTCCTAAGGAGACATGAAGTTTGTCTCTCTTCCACTTTCTCTCAGTGCGTCTACATGTGCATCTAAGAGCGCGGGTGGTGTCGTTGAGCCATGGCTCTGTCACTGGTTTAGGGCGTTTGGTTCTAACAGGAGCAACCAAGTCCAGTATGTCAGGTGCACGTAGAATTAAAAAGAGTGGTAATGTCATCAGCACTGAGATTACAAGAGTCATCCAGGGTGTGAAGCATAGAATCTTTAAAAGCAACAGAAAACTGAGACGCCGTCGAAGGGTTAATTGTGCACAGGGAGCGTGCCGGGGCGCGCGATTTAAGCTGAGAACAAGGCAGCGTCACAGTAAATAACACAGGCAAATGGTCGGATATACGTGTATCACATATTTCAGTGATGCATACACTTAAACCAAAGGCCAACACAAGGTCCAGTGTACATGTACATGTAAATGATTTCCATTCATTTGAATAAAAACAGCAGGATGAAACTAAAAGAAATGTATTTCCATATCATTTTCCTCCGTTTTTTTTTTGTTTGTTGTTTTTTTTGTTGAATGTTATGAACATACAATTGGCAATTTTCAGACACTCAGCGTTAAGTGAAATATACATCCTTACACAATTTTCATTTCTATGAGTGAAAATGGAAAAAGGCAGATAATTAAATGAAATATGCATTTCATTTGATTATCTGCCTTTAATCAAATAATTAACAAAGTTATTGGTTTGAAACCAGCTTTTACCATTCTCTTGTAAGTTATGAAAATTGAACACCCAAAGGAAATATTCATAAGCACACAGAAAATATCTCCAAGTGTACAGAGTTAGAGAGGAGTTTCGCCAGGGGGACCACTAACCAGACGATAATCTGGTTGTCTGGTTCAAGAGATAGATAATCTCTTGAACCAGACAACCAAGATACAAGATTCATACTAGTTATGACAGATCATTTTACAAAGTTTGCTGTGGCAGTGCCAACGAAAGCCCAGAAAGCAAGAACTGTTGCAAAAGCCCTGTGGGAAAACCTTTGTCTACTACGGGTTCCTAGGTCGCCTGCTCAGCGACCAGGGCAGATACTTTGAATCAAAAACCAACAGAGAACTCTGCACATTGATTGGAGCAGGCAAAGTTCGCACCACCCCATATCATCCCCGTGGGAACCCAGTGGAATGATTTAACCGGAAACTCCTGGATATGCTAGGGACCCTGGAAGAGAAAGACAAGTACCACTGTAGGGACTTCGTCAAGCCACTGGTCCATGCATGGAATTGCACGTGAAATGACACAACAGGCGTCTCGCCTTATGACCTAATGTTTGGGAGGCAGCCCAGACTGCCAATTGATCTTGTCCTTGGAATCCACCCTGATATGGGAAACCACAAGACCCACTCAGAGAATGTCAAAGGCCTTCGTCAACGCCTACAAGAGAGCTACTCACTAGCTACAAACATTTCCCAGAAAATGGGTAAGAAGAACAAAGCTGGGTTTGACGGGAAGGTCAGGGCAGCAGAGCTCTTTGAGGGGGATAGGGTCTTGGTGAAAAATGTGAATATCAGAGGGAAACAAAGTCGCAGACAGGTGGGAACAGAAAACCGATGTTGTTGTCAAATGGATCGGAGAGAGCCCTGTCTATGTGGTTAGACCTGAAACAGGAGAAGGACCACATTGCACATTGCACAAAGAGCTCCTTTTGCTGTGTGGGTTCCTTCCTGCAAAAGAGATAGAGGAGAATCATTCCCACAATGGTAAGCCAAGGAAAATGGAATTGAAGAACCAAGCAACAAAAGACACACAAGAGGATGATGATTGTTAGGAGGATAAGTTGTATAGTGATGAGGATGAGCTGTATCCCAGGACACAAGTGCCAGAGATTATCACCAGAGGTCCTTTCATACAAATGGAAGGAGATTCCGATGAACCTCAACCAGCTTCGAGGGTGTTAAACACAGACATCCCTCCTTTTGTGCCACAAGCTCCAATCAGAATTTCCCCTTATTAACTAGCGCCCCAGACTATATGATTATTGATATCCCAGAACGAAACACAACACACATGTTCAAGACAACACGGATCATGTCACAACAGAACCTGTAGTTGCAGACATAGACAATAAGGTATCGGATAGTTTAGAGTCCATAGAGTTGAGATGTTCTGGTAGAGAGAGGCGCCAACCTCGCAAAAGCACTTGTGCATTAGGAGAACCTTTGACTTTGACTTTTTTTTTTCTAAATTTATTTCTGATTTTTCCCTTTTTCTCCCAACTTAGCGGCCAATCGATCCCTATTTTAGTTCAAACACCCACCCTCGTACTAAATGCGTTCGCCAACTGCATCTCTCTAGTCAGGCGGCTTAGAAGCAGATTTGAGAAGGATGGGGACACGCCGGACAAAAGCACCAAATTTTGTCCACATGCTCTCCATCACCATAGCTTTCAATTTTTGATGGGAGCCACTTCATCAAGATGGCGGATGGCGGCCATCTTGGATTGGACGCCATGTAAAATCTTTAAGTGCCAATATCTCAGCTTCCAAGGCCAATCTTGGTGTCAAAATATACATTTTCTGGGTCAATGAATGCATTAAAGCTATTGTGAATACCACTAGATGATTATTTGTGCCAAGATCAAATAAATATGTTCATTCTGACAATGTATTTACATAATTTTCAACTCAGTTCCTAAACGGTCAGACATACATTAATATAGGTCATATACATGTACACTGAAAAACTGACAACATGCATGAATTGAATTGAACTTTATTATCTTCACTAAGATAATATATAATATTCTAAGATAAAGTATATTCAAATTATGTCACATTTACACCTGCAAAGATCTGTGCAATTCCAGTGTGCCTTCTTGCATGAGCACCTTGCACCACAACCACTTGTGCTTTGACAACTGCACTTGACTAGTTCACTGCAGGCTTTTGACGCCATCGGTAGAATGCTCCACACAGGAAGCCAGACCTGGCTGTCTCCATCCAGTGTCCATCCCCATCCTTCTGGACTGGGTGTCAGCTGCTGGGCCAGTTCAGATGTCGCCCAGACCCCAGATTGGTAAGCAACTTGCTTCACGTGCTGCAGCAGTGAATCTTGCATTGGTGGAATGTGTTCCATCGTTTTGTTCTTCTAGCAGAACAACTCTCTCCGTGCTTCATTGACAGATTCCAAATCACTCGTCTTGTCATAAAGGACAACTTTGTAGCGCTCCAGAAGTCGAAAGTGTTAGGCATCTATGGTCACGGGAGTGTTTGGATTCGCTGCCATGTAGTTGAAGGCCTGCGTGACCTCGGGGTAGGAATTCCAAGCCACCCATGCTGACTTCTTCCCCTTACCACAGAATGCTGAGGTTGTGTCACAGCCTGTGTAACAGTGGAAGATGGGAAGTGTTGTGGACTTGTCTTTGCCCAGAGCATGGCTGATGGTATTTATATGAAGATATGTGTAATTATTGCCAGTGCCAAAAGCGACCCAGATGTCTGCAGCTGGATACTTGGTGAGCAGGGCATGGAACTTGCCAATGAGGATAACGACAACATCTGTATCCACAGTGCGTACCAAGCAGGTAGAAGAGCCATGACCCAGGGCATCAAGCAAGTGAATCAGTATCCTGGTATTGGCCTCTTCATGGTTACATGGCAGCATGGAGTGGCTGGTGTCTGTGCCGACCACTCTGATGCTGGATGTAATGAAGACTAGCTTGCCCTCTGGCCACACAGTGGATGCAATCTTCGTGGAGAATAAGGCAAAGAGTTCCTGCTTGTTCATGGGATCACGCAGGAAATCTGGCCAATTCCATGGCAGCTTGTTCTGACCAGCCACCTTCCGTCATATCCCTTTGCCTCACTTCTCCCTTGTTGACTCTTTTATGCTGCTGGTGATGTAAGTATCCCACACCACATCAACTCTTTCGGAGGTCTCCAAGTGTTTCATGATGTGGGGAACAAAGACAAAGACAGTCAGTTGAGTATGATAATTTTAAGTTGTCTAGTAGTAAGCTTATTTGTTCAAATTAGTCTTCTGTTTTCTGTGCTATTGTTGTAGCCATAAACATAAATCAGGATGAATTTCAATTCATCTATGTTTAGGATAAGAATCAACCAGTGGCCATGTTCATCTGCCTTGTGGGATATAACCTGACCTCTGAGGTTTTTTAGGAGGATGGCAACCCCTGCTGATCTTGAAGTGCCATGGCTGAAAAAAGCGTCATCTCCCCATTGTTTAGACCAAAATAAAGTATCCTCAATCTTGGAGTGAGTTTCTTGTAGAAAAACAACATTTGCATTTTTCCCTTTACAGAATAAGTAGAAGCTTTTCCTTTTGTCATGTGTCTTAGACCCCTCGCATTAACAGAAATGAGAGATATATCATTTTTTAGACTAAACATAGAACACAAAAAACACAGAGATAATTAACTGAACTGTTAAAGAACAAGAAAAATGTTTTATCTGCTAGTAGTTACTGAACTTTGTGTGACAAAACCCTGAGCATTTTTTCTATTTATAACTCACTTGTTTTAGGAATCAACATTCCAGGTTATTTAGGTCTATGGTGTGACTCTCTGACCGTTAATGAACGCATATGGGCCACGGAAAACAGTCTTCAGACCTGCCCTCCTTGCTTGCTCAACTTTCGGCCAAACAGCTTGCCGTGCCTCCCTGTCTTCTTTGGTGAGATCTTCTGCGAAGCGGACGTTGAGATTCTTGCAGACTGGGTGAAGTTTGGTGGTTCGCCAGAGTTCATCCCTGTACAGCTGTCCAGTGAACTGCATGATGATCTGACGAGGGCGGCTGTTGTTGTTCGGCCCCAGACGGTGCACAGAGTCCAGGATGAGATCCATCTTCTCCTTCCAGTGTGGAACAATCTTCCCGATGATTTCAGCGACGAGCTGTCGTGTATTCTCCTCCTTTTCTTCTTTCAGGCCGTTAAGTCTTAAGTTCCATCTTCTCTTGTAGCGCTCCAGTTCTGCAGCTCTCTTTTCCACCTCTGTAGCTCTCTTGTCCACCTCTGTGTTCTTCACACGAAGTTGTTTTATTTCTTCATCCAACTCTGTTTTTAACCTTGCACTCTTTGATTTCGGCCGAGTTAAACTCGACCGCTTTTGCGATGTTAGCAATGGTCAGTGTGTTTTGTTTCAACTCCGTCTTGAAATCCTCCATCATGTTGCGGAGAGTCCGGTGGCAGCTAAGATAGCAGCATTCGAGGTATCCTCGGCATGGGCTCCAGTAGTTGTGGCCTCGTCTCCTTTTTGTTTTTTCTGAGGACCTGGCGGCTTAGCAGGAGGTGTAAGGGTGTTTTCCTGAGGACCTGGCGGCTTAGCAGGAGGTGTAAGGGTGTTTTCCTAAGGACCTGGCGGCTTAGCAGGAGATGTAAGGGTGTTTTTGTATCTTTGGCGTTTGTCTCCATGTTCTCTGGACCGCAGTAGTCGTGCATTTGGAGAGCCTTTAGCTTCGCGTTAGCTTTAGCCATTTTTAGTTTAGAGTGTGCTTTAGAAAGTGACCGAAATGACCTACTCAGTTCTAAGAGCGACTCCGATAGATTCCACCGCAAACAGAGAAAGTTTCCTGTGAGTTTTTTGTCCAAGTTTGTCGGTTTCAGGGTTTGTTACGTGAGCTGTTTATGCTGCGGCCGTTCCCTCCGCCGTCTTGCCGGAACTCCCCCTCCCGAAGACAGTGTTGCCGATTATTGCTGCTTCATCGAGTCCGGCCATAGTCGGATCTGACGAGACCGGGGCGCGAACCCCGATCCCCAGTGGGCAACTGCATCGACACAAAGCCGATGCTTAGACCGCTACACCACCGCGGACCGACTTTGGCTTTTGACGGACGAGTCTACCGAGGAGCTGCTTCATCATCACTGTTTCTGGATGCCATCATCTCATCAGACACTGCTGCTCAGGGACGTTTTTTGTAACTCCAGGAGGAGGTAGGAACAAGTAAAGCACACCAAATGGAGAGCAATTTTTTTATTTTGGTACCCCCCCCCCCCCCCCGAGTACTTGGGTTATGTTTTTTTGGTTCTTGGGCCCAAGGGTCCAAGACAAACCTTGTTCAAAGGAACTTGCTGTTTTTGTCTTCATGTTTTCTGTTACCTTTGTAAATATATTTCCCTTATTCTTCAAAATCAGTGGTCACGTGTATGTTTGTTTGGATTGGAGGTATTCTGTCTCCCACTACCAATCTCCTTACCAGTCCGAGTGAAAGATGAACCTAGAATCTGAGTGAACCTGTAACCAGATTTCCTGAAGGATCTTGGGTATAGGATACTTCATGAACCCAGATTGAGACACTGCAGATACCAAACCCAGGATCACCAGCATAGATACCCCAACACTAGGGGAAGGTGACACAAAAAGGTTCCACTAAAGTGAGCAAAAAAAAAGAAAATAAAAAAAGGCCAGGCAGCATGGTATCATTTTTTGAGGGCAGGACATCAAGCTAAAGAACTACTTACCTACCAGAGATTGAGTGAGCACAGAATTGCATGCATCCAATAAAAACGGAATAATTTCTTTTTTATTAGCAAGAATATGATTGAAAATGATGATTCGAATAATGAGAAAAATTACTACCATCATCAAGTGATTCTGGAGAATGTTTGCCTATTTACAGTTTAGTTTATGAAATTGTTATCTAAAGATATATGGCAAAATACTCCATTAAACTGTGGTGGTCATTGCAACATGAATCCATCCATCCTTCCGTCTATCATCTATGCCAACTTATCTTGGTCATGGTCCCAGGGGGTGCTTGAGCCTCTCCCAGCATGCATGGGCCGCAAGACTGGATCAACCCCTTAACTGGGTGCCAGTCCATCACAGGTTGAACACAGACATATAACCTCTCACATTCTCACCTAAGGAAAATTTAGTGAATCCAATTCACCTTGCCTACATATCTTTTTAGTGAAGGATCAACACTCAAAACTTGCATATGCACCGAACAGGAAAAAGTGTACATTCAAACATACGCATACATTCATGCATACACCATATCCTGTGCACTTTCCCTTTATAAGTGCTATATTACATTAGTCATTTAGCTGACGCTTTTATCCAAAGTGACTTACAATAAGTGCATTTAACGTAGGAAATCAGAACTACAAATCAGAGGTCATAAGTGCATCTTCTCTCTAAACAAGCATCTAAGAGCAACATCAGTGTGAAAGAGCATTAAAGTAAAAGTGCAAGAAAGATTTTTTTTTAAATGAGTGAATACAATAAGAGCAAGTAAGAGGGTAGTAGTTCCTGATGAGGTGAGTTTTCAACCTGTGCAGCGACTCCACTGCCCTGACATCAGTAGAGAGTTCATTCGATTCTGCTGATCGACCCGCAGCCGTATCGATCAGCAACAGGGGCCTCTGAACGATGGGGCAACCAGGCGTCCCGAGGCAGCACAGCGAATTGGTCGGGTGGAAGTGTAGGGCTTGAGGATAGGAAGGAGCTGTTCTTTTCACTGCCCTGTAGGCTAGCACCAGAGTCTTAAATTGGATGCAAGCAGCTACTGGGAGCCAGTGTAGGGCCATGAGAAAGGGAGTTGTGTGGGAGAACTTAAGACGGTTGAACACCAGATGAGTTGCATCTTTCTGAACAAGCTCCAGAGGTCTGATGGCCGACGCCGGGGCATCAGCAAGAAGAGAGTTGCCGTAGGCCAGCCGGGAGATGACCAGAGCCTGGATTAGCACCCGTGCCATCTCGTCGGTGAGGAATGGGCGAATCCTCCTGATGTTATAGAGGAGAAATCTGCAGGAGCGAGCAACTGATGCAACGTTTGCAGCAAATGACAGATGATCATCCATGATCACACCGAGATTCTTTGCAGTCCGAGTTGGCATCACCACGGTGTTGTCAATGGTGATGGCCAGGTCTTGGTGCGGGCAACCTTTCCCCGGGAGGAACATCAGCTCTGTCTTGTCCAGATTGAACTTGTGTCACCATCCACTCCGAGATGTCAGTCAAGCACACAGCAATGCGGGTCTCTACTTGTGTGTCAGAGATTGGAAAGAGCAAGATCAGCTGGGTGTCATCGGCATAACAATGGTAAGAGAAGTCATGTGAGCGAATAACAGAACCCAGGGATGTCGTGTACAGGGAGAAAAGGAGAGGACCCAGAACTGAACCTTGTGGAACGCCTGTAGTCAGTCTGTGAGGCTCTGACATAGATCCCCTCCATGTCACCCGGTAGGAGCGACCCGTCAGGTAGGATGCAAACATTGAGAGTGCAGAGCCTGTGACACCCAGCCCCTCGAGGGTAGAGAAGAGGATTTGGTGGTTCACTGTGTCGAACACAGCTGACAGGTCCAGGAGTATCAGGGCAAAAAAGAGAGAGTTTGCTCTTGCAGCATGCAGCGATTCTGTCACTGCAAGGAGGGCCGACTCTGTCAAGTGACCCACCGTGAACCCAGACTGCTTGGGGTCCAGGAGGCTGTTCTGGTAGAGGTTTGAAGAAAGTTGGTTAAAGACAGCACGTTCGAGAGTTTTGGATAGAAAGGGTAGAAGGGAAACCAGTCTTTAGTTTTTGAAGTCAGAGGGGTTAAGTGATGGTTTCTTGACAAGGGGGGTGACTAGCAGTCTTGAAGGCAGATTGAAAACATCCTGCCTGGAGGGAGGTGTTGAGGTGGGTTAGAAAGGGAAGGAGTTCAGGTGCTAGACTGAAGAAGAGGGGAGGGGACCGGGTCAAGGGCGCATGTAGTGGGGCGACTGGATGTGATGAGGTTGAGGACCTCATCAGGGGAGAGGGGAGCGAAGTGGGATAGGGTGGGACATGGACAGGTGAGGGAGGGTGCAGAGGGTGGGCTAGTGCAAGGAGCGCTAACCAGGTGGTGAGAAAAGGAGAATCTAATGTTGTTTACCTTCTTGTCAAAGAAGTTAGCGAAGTCATCAGAGAGAAGAGAGGAAGTAGGTGGGGGTTGAAGACGAGGAGGTTTCAGAGTTTCTTAGGATTAGAGACAGAGGATAGGATTTTACAGCGATAGAAGGCAGCTTTAACACCAGAAAGGGAGGAGGACAAAGTGGAAAGAAGAGATTGGAAGTTAAGAAGGTCTTCTGGGAGTTTGCCTTTTCTCCATTTGTGCTCTGCCACTCTTAGACTCCGTCTGTCAGTACGTACTGAATCGGACAGCCAAGAGGCAGGTGGAGTTCGGCGTGCAGGCCTGGAGGTGAGGGGACAGAGATTGTCCAGAGAAGAGGAGAGGGTAGAGAGAAGATCTGTAGCAGTGTCAGGGGGTAGGAGAGAGAAATATTCAGGTATACGGAGGATAGAGGTAACAGAGGAAGAAAGATCAGTGGCAGAGAATGGAGGTGCCTACGCGTGGAAACCATGTGGGTAAGGGGAGGGGCTGAGGGGGGAGAAGAGAAGGAGAGAGAGTAAGACATGAAATAGTGGTCAGAGAGCTGGAGGGGATTGGAAATAGGACAGTGTCTAGTAAAGATAAGGTCCAGCTGGTTGCCGGCGTTGTGGGTAGGAGGGGAGGCTGAGAGGTGAAGGGCAAAGTAGGAGAAGAAAGAGAGAAGAGGATCTAGCTTGTCAGTGTGGATGCTGAAGTCACCGAGAAGGATAAGTGCAGAGTCATCAACAGGGAAGTGCAAGACAAGTATGTCAAGCTCCTCCAGAAACTCACCAAGTGGGCCTGGTGGGCAGTACACAACCACAATGGTTAAGTTTGACTGGATAAGCGACAGTAACACCATGAAATTCAAAAGAGGGCGGAGAAAATTGTGGAATGGAAACAGAGTATTTCCATTTCGGGAAGATTAGCAGGCCAGTACCACCACCCCGCCTCCCAGCTCTGGGAGTGTGAGAAAAAGAGTACACATCAGACAGAGCTGCGGGTGTGGTAGTGTTTTCTGGCGTGATCCAGGTCTCAGAGCAAGAAAGTTGAGGGAGAGCAAGGATGCATAGCCTGAGATAAACTCAGCTTTTGGCACCACAGACTGGCAATTCCAGAGCCCTCCCGTCACCACTTGCTCAACGTGAGTAGAGAGAGTGGGATAGATGACATTGGTAGGGTCACAGCGCCTAGGAGTGACCCAACATCTATGCGAAGGAATGCGAAGGAAACACATAGTCTATACTAGGTACACAAAATACAGATGACTGACCGGATCCAAAAAGAGCAGTCCTTGCTTGACGAAGTCTTGGCTTGAAAAACTCTTGCTTGCCTTTGTTCACTCTAGCCTTCGTTCAACCTAGACTTGTTTTCCCTCGGCTTGTTTGCCTGATGCTACGCTTGGAAGCAGTGATTTAAAGAATGCTGATTGCTAATTGTCTGCCAGGAGTGCAGGCCACACCCTGGCAACTTAACACCCAATTGGCCAAAGAGCTAAACTGAAAATAGGCCTATTGCCCAGAAACTGGTCACTTATGTAAAAGTCTATCAAACCTCACACAAAACTATTAAAACTGCAAATAGCAAGCTACCAATGAATATATTTATAATCTAAAAGGATAACTAAGTCAAAACAGCTAGGCAACAAGAAATATTTAAGGACACGCTAGGTGAAAAACAGCTACAGCTAGAATAAGACAGCTACAACTAGAATACGATCCCACTAGAAACCAGCAGAAGTCCTACAGAGAAAAGGACTAATACTCAAGCAGTGGAATAAGACTAATAGCAACTTGTTGAGCGAGAAAGATGAAACCTACTCTATTCTAGATGAACCAGCAATTCAGAATCACTCCAGAAGTTAAAATGCACAGATATAGCAAAACGGCAGTCAGTTATATCAAAACAGCAGTCAGTTATAGCTAAGGCTGGGTGTTTGTCACGGAAAATATTGACTAAAGTCATGGAGCAATCACGGCAAAGTTGTAGACAATCACGGAAAACTGAAAAGAAAGAGGCAGAAATCACGGAGTGTTTTAAATAGCTTGAATGTATTCAATTAACCAAGAGATCTCATGCACAGTAGTGGTAAATTATTGGAAAAAGTCAACGCGGTCAGGTCTTAGCCCTGCACTGCCTTCTTCCTGCAGCTTTTCCCCTGTTTCTCAGGGGTCGCCACAGCAGATTTTACAGTTTCCATCGGTACCCTGTGAGGGCACAGCACCAATGCTGGCCTTTCATAATGTGGGCCTCAACTGATCCGGTATGGTCTTGTCTATCTGCATACTGATTTGGCAAAAGTTTACATTCGATGTTCTTCCTGACACAACCACTGACCATGTGGATAGGGACACAGGTAAAGTGCTGGATGCTATCTCTGTACTCATGGACTTGCACCCATTCCTGTCGCCATCTGAGCCTGCACTGTAAGTGAGTTAAAATTGGTTGTACATCAAATTTGAGGCCAAAAAAATTGCTGCTCACTGGTGAAAGGTAGCTGCCACTGATGGGGAGAGGGGACACAAAAGCTTACTCTGTTTGATGCCAGTATAGTGGGCATGTCAAGGAGACTCCAACAGGGTCACTTCTGATGGCGAGTCAGATTTTTGCCTTTTCATTAACATTTACAAACACTTGTTATTTTCCAAGTAGAATGAATAAAGAAAAGTAGGCTTGTCTAAAGTTGTCCTAGAGCTCCTCGACATTTGTAATATTGCTGGGTGTGAAGTTGCTGAGTCTCAGGACAAGTGGACTGAGGGGTCATCTATTTATGTCTGCCTCCTTGCTTTTTAAAGCAAGGTAATGCATGAGTTGGGGTTGCTTGTTTTCAGGTGCGGCCAGAACCCGAGGGCTTGGTTTTGAATGGCATCGTAAAAGGGATATTGACCTTATTCTGTCCTACATGCAGTATGTGGAGCTTTCCTCTGTACCCCTAGCATAGTTAACAGGACTCTCCATGCAGGGCCTCTGCTAGATGCTTTTTCCTATTTGGAAATTAAGATTGTGTTTAAACCCCACATCTCACTAACAAAAAGTAATGTGAGTTTGATAATTGCTTGGACAGCTTTACCCTAATTTGGACTGCGGTTTCAACTTTTCGTTTTTTTTTTGTTTTTTTTTTCCGGATTTTTTTCACCCTTTTTTCTCCCCAGTTGTACTTGGCCAATTACCCCACTCTTCCAAGTCATCCTGGTCACTGCTCCACCCCCTCTGCCGATCCGGGGAGGGCTACAGACTGCCTCCTGCGATACACGTGGAGTCACCAGCCGCTTCTTTTCACCTGACAGTGAGGAGTTTCACCAGGGGGACGTAGCACGTGGGAGGATCACACTATTCCCCCCAGTTCCCCGTCCCCCTCGAATAGGCGCCCCGACCGAACAGAGGAGGAGCTAGTGCAGCGACCAGGACACATACCCACATCCAGCTACCCACCTGCAGACACAGCCAATTGTGTCTGTAGGGACGCCCGACCAAGCCGGAGGTAACACTGGGATTCGAACCGGTGATCCCCTTGTTGGTAGGCAATGGAATAGACCGCTATGCTACCTGGATGCCCCTTCTTTGGTGTTCTTACCTGGATTATTGAACTTGCATCAGGACTCTATGTCAGCTCAGATGCTATATCAGCTGGAAGTGATTCAACAGCACTGAGAATAGTGTTGTCTGACGCTGGGGAGTTAACTTGGTCAGTGTTAGCCATCGTGTTAGCACCCTTAACATGTGTAGTAAGCATAGTGTGTAGTTATAATGTAGTACTCAAAAAGATGTAGTAAATATATATATATATATATATATATATATATAAAGTGCATCCGGAAAGTATTCACACTCCTTCACTTTCCCCACATTTTGTTATGTTACAGCCTTATTCCAAAATGGATTAAATTCTTTTTTTTTCTCATCAATTTACATACAATACCCCATAATGACAAAGTGAAAAAGGTTTTGTAGAAATTTTTGCAAATTTATTAAAAATAAAAAACGGAAATATTGCATGTACATAAGTATTCACACCCTTTGCTATGACACTCAAAATTGAGCTCAGGTTCATCCTGTTTCCACTGATCATCCTTGAGATGTTTCTACATCTTGATTGGAGTCCACCTGTAGTAAATTCAATTGATCGGACATGATTTGGAAAGGCACACACCCGTCTATATAAGGTCCCACTGTTGACAGTGCATGTCAGAGCAGAAACCAAGCCATGAAGTCAAAGGAATTGTCTGTGGACCTCCGAGACAGGATTGTATTGAGGCACAGATCTGGGGAAGGATTAAAAAAAAAATTCTACAGCTTTGAAGGTCCCGAAGAGCACAGTGGTCTCCATCATTCGTAAATGGAAGAAGTTTGGATCCACCAGGACTCTTCCTAGAGCTGGCCGCCCAGCCAAACTGAGCAATCGGGGGAGAAGGGCCTTGGTCAGGGAGTTGACCAAGAACCCGATGGTCACTCTGACAGAGCTCCAGCATTCCTCTGTGGAGATGGGAGAACCTTCCAGAAGGACAACCATCTCTGCAGCACTCCACCTATCAGGCCTTTATGGTAGAGTGGCCAGACGGAAGCCTCTGCTCAGTAAAAGGCACATGACAGCCCGCTTGGAGTTTGCCAGAAAGCACCTAAAGGACTCTCAGACCATGAGAAACAAGATTCTCTGGTCTGATGAAACCAAGATTGAACTCTTTGGCCTGAATGCCAAACGTCACGTCTGGAGGAAACCGGGCACCTCTCATCACCTTGCTAATACCATCCCTACAGTGAAGCATGGTGGTGGCAGCATCATGCTGTGGGGATGTTTTTCAGCGGCAGGAACTGGGAGAAAGATGAATGGAGCAAAGTACAGAGAGATCCTTGATGAAAACCTGCTCCAGAGCGCTCAGGACCTCAGACTGGGGCGAAGGTTTACCTTTCAACACAACAACGACCCTAAGCACACAGCCAAGACAACGAAGGAGTGGCGTCAGGACAAGTCTGTGAATGTCCTTGAGTGGCCCAGCCAGAGCCCAGACTTGAACCCCATTGAACATCTCTGGAAAGACCTGAAAATAGCTGTGCAGCGACACTCCCCATCTAACCTTACAGAGCTCGAGAGGATCTGCAGAGAAGAATGGGAGAAATACCCCAAACATAGGTGTGCCAAGCTTGTAGCTTCATACCCAAGAAGACTTGAGGCTGTAATCGCTGCCAAGGGTGCCTCAACCAAGTACTGAGTAAAGGGTGTGAATACTTACTATGTACATGCAATATTTCAGTTTTTGTATTTTTAATAAATTTGCAAAAATTTCTACAAAACCTTTTTCAATTTGTCATTATGGGGTATTATATGTAGATTGATGAGAAAAAAGGGAATTTAATCCATTTTGGAATAAGGCTGTGACATAACAAAATTTGGGGAAAGTGAAGGGGCGTGAATACTTTCCGGATACACTGTATGATTATTTGTTCCCAACTGGAACAAAATAGGTGATGTAGATACAAAAGCACCATTGTTTTATTGAGTTATTGAGCAATTGCCTGGGAGCTCAATATCTTCTACTCATCACACCACCAGAAGTCTCCAGTATAATGGCTTTTAAGATGCCTGGTCTATAGATAAATCTAATAAATAAATAACTCATCTTTTTCCCCATATTGCCTTCTTATTTTGTAAACCTTGTTCAGAGGAATGTGCAGTTCACACTTGCAATATTTCTTTACTTTTGAGACTAGAAATAATTAGAAGGATACAAAGAAGAGCAAAGGCAGCTATACAGCAACAACCTCACACACTGATCAAACTGCTTACCTGTGTTTTGAGTTGACTACTGATACATCTGTTTACAAGTGTTATCTGCTCTACATCAACAGGTTCCGCCTGGAGGCCTCTGACCCACTTCAGCAGCCCCAGTATCAGCAACACTACCACACTGCTGCTGAGTGAGGATGGAAACACGCTGTTTGTGGGAGCCCGGGATGCTATACTATCACTGGATATCAGCAAACAGGATGCAATTGAAATAAGAAACAAGGTGGGAAGTGTTTTCTAGCTGTCTAACGTACCCTGACTTGATATTTCCAGTTGATTTTTTTCCCCATTCAGTTAATATATCTGCACTGTATGAACTTAAATGTGATATTTTGTCCTGGAATTATAAAATTTATAATTACAGAACATTTTTTGTTTATTGCAAATAGGCTGTAAATCTTGCTGAATAGGTAGGAGCCATTTTATTTTGTTGTTCACTTTTATGTACTTGGGGAAGCGGGCATAGGTGCAGCCACAGGTATTGTACTGGAATCTCAGGGTAATGGGAACGAACGGGTGCTGCTGACTGGAGAAGCAAACAGTTTTTTGACCATGCTCGGATGAACATGTTGGATTGAGTATACAACTTTATTCTGTTTTCTGGAAATGGTTTTGATTCTACATATGTATTATGGTGCAAGTGGTAAGCTCAAAATAAATGAACTTGTTGCATATATGGCAGACATGGACATTGCAAGCATTTGTCCAAAACTCTTGACCCAGTTATCAATCCCTTAGAGTTTTTATGTATCTGGCCAATTACCCCACTCTTCCAAGCCTTCCCAGTCGCTGCTACACCCCCTCTGCCTATCTGGGGAGGGCTGTACACTACCACATGCTTCCTCCGATACATGTGGAGTCGTCAGCCACTTCTTTTCACCTGACAGTGAAGAGTTTCGCCAGGGGGACGTAGTGCATCGGAGGATCACGCTATTTCCGTCCCTCCCAAACAGGCTCCCCAACCTACCAGAGGAGGCACTAGTGCAATGACCGGGACACATACCCACATCCAGCTTCCCACCCGCAGACATGGCCAATTATGTCTGTAGGAACACCCGACGAAGCCCAAGGCAACGCAGGGATTCAAACCAAGATCCCCGTGTTGGTAGGCAACAGAATAGATGGCTACGCTACCTGGACGCCCCATGTTTAAATATTTAAAGTAAAATGTTCCCACTCTTGTGTTTAGTTGCATAACTTTAACTGCATTTCTTGCAGAAAGCTTAAAGTTTGATTATTTCAAAGCTCCATCAGACATTTAGCCATACTCAAGATCCATCCATCCATTATCTTAACCGCCTATCCTGCACTCTCAGGGTCATGGGGATGCTGGAGCCTATTCCAGCAGTCATTGGGCGGTAGGTGGGGGGACACCCTGGACAGACCGCCAGGCCATCTCAGAGCCGACACGCACACACATTCATTCCTAGGGACAATTTAGTACAGCCAATTCACCTGACTTACATGTCTTTGGACTGTGGGAGGAAACCGGAGCCCCTGGGGGAAACCCACACAGACACGGGGAGAACATGGAAACTCCACACAGAGGACGACCTGGGATGACCCACCAAGGTTGGACTACCCCGGGGTTCGAACCCAGGACCTTCTTGCTGTGACGCGGCCGCGCCAACCACTGCGCCACCGTGCTGCCCCCATACTCAAGATGATTATTCATAATCTTTAATCCAAATTAAATTTCAACATCAATAATAGTTTACAACAAAAAAAAAGCTGCTCCCCCCTCTCAACTTCCTCTGGTTATTGGATTGCCTATTGACAATCTTGAGTAGCCACAATTGGACAATATGAAAATAGATACTACAATGTAACAGGTTTGTTTGTTTCTCTGGTATTCAGGCACATAGAAAATTAGTTTCAGATATTAAAAAGTAGTTTATTACTACAGCCAAGATTTAACAAATAGTTGGAGTGGGGAAAAACAGTCTATGGAGCCCTTTAATTGCTTGCAAACACTATCTATGGAGCCCTTTAATTGTTGGCAAACTTTGGTTCCAAGAGTGATATCTGGAGGCTGTAGACAGATATGTTGACTGCTACTACTCAGTCTACTAGTAGACTGAGTAGTAGCAGTCAAACTTTTCTTCTTTACTTTTCTGCATTACTGTGGAGGGGGTGACCAGTTCTGCACTGCCTTGACCTTTTCAGGATGTAGAGCTTCTCCCCGCCGGCTGACCAGATGGCCCAAGTAGCTCACCTCACTCTGAAAAAGGGTGCACTTCTTGGGCTGCAGTTTCAATCCATGCTCATGGAGTTTCTGAAACACTCTTTCCAAATGTGTTTGGTGCATATCAAAGGTCCCAGAATGTACAAGCAAACATATCATCAAGGTGTATAAGCAGGGAGTCATTTACCTGAGACCCAAGACAGCGCTGCATCAGGCTCTGGAAAGTTGCAGAGTCCAAAAGGCATCCTTTCAAACTCATACAACCTTAGGGGAGTATTGAATACAGTTTTCTCCCGGTCTGCGGGGTCCGTCTCCACCTGCCAGTAGCCGCTGGCGAGGTTCAGGGTCGACTACCACCCTGCTTAATTCAATGTGGGTGAGGCATCCTTGTGGGTGAGGGCATTCAAGCACTGGTAGTGTGTGCAAAATCTCCAGGCTCCTGATTTTTTCTTAACCAAGACGAGGACCTGAGCCATGCGACCACAATCACCATGTAGATCGGGCAGGAGGACAGACTAACCTTGCACACAGGGGAGACTCACTTCACACCATTCACATATGTGGGAGAAACGACAAGACATTAGTCACACTTCAGAGATAGAGAAGGATATAACACTGAAAGAGGATAACAAAATGTTATTAATTTATAGGATATACAGTGCATCCGGAAAGTATTCACGCCCCTTCACTTTCCTCACATTTTGTTATGTTACAGCCTTATTCCAAAATGGATTAAATTCCTTTTTTTTCTCATCAATCTACATGCAATACCCCATAATGACAAAGCGAAAAAGGTTTTGTAGAAATTTTTGCAAATGTATTAAAAATAAAAAAAACTGAAATATTGCATGTACATACGTATTCACACCCTTTACTCAGTACTTGGTTGAGGCACCCTTGGCAGCGATTACAGCCTCAAGTCTTCTTGGGTACGAAGCTACAAGCTTGGCACACCTATATTTGGGGTATTTCTCCCATTCTTCTCTGCAGATCCTCTTGAGCTCTGTAAGGTTAGATGGAGAGCACCGCCGCACAGCTATTTTCAGGTCTTTCCAGAGATGTTCAATGGGGTTCAAGTCTGGGCTGTGGCTGAGCCATTCAAGGACATTCACAGATTTGTCCTGAAGCCACTCCTTCGTTGTCTTGGCTGTGTGCTTAGGGTCATTGTCGTGTTGAAAGGTAAACCTTCGCACCAGTCTGAGGTCCTGAACACTCTGGAGCAGGTTTACATCAAGGATCTCTCAGTACTTTGCTCCATTCATCTTTCCCTCAATTATGACTAGTCTCCCAGTTCCTGCCGCTGAAAAACATCCCCACAGCATGATGCTGCCACCACCATGCTTCACTGTAGGGATGGTATTAGCAAGGTGATGAGAGGTGCCCGGTTTCCTCCAGACGTGCCATTTTGCATTCAGGCCAAAGAGTTCAATCTTGTTTCATCAGACCAGAGAATCTTGTTTCTCATGGTCTGAGAGTCCTTTAGATGCTTTCTGGCAAATTCCAAGCAGGCTGTCATGTGCCTTTTACTGAGCAGAGGCTTCCGTCTGGCCACTCTACCATAAAGGCCTGATAGGTGGAGTGCTGCAGAGATGGTTGTCCTTCTGGAAGGTTCTCCCATCTCCACAGAGGAACACTGGAGCTCTGTCAAAGTGACCATCGGGTTCTTGGTCACCTCCCTGACCAAGGCCCTTCTCCCGCGATTGCTCAGTTTGGCTGGGCGGCCAGCTCTTGGAAGAGTCCTGGTGGATCCAAACTTCTTCCATTTACAAATGATGGAGAACACTGTGCTCGACGGGACCTTCAAAGCTGTAGACATTTTTTGTACCCTTCCCCAGATCTGTGCCATGATACAATCCTGTCTTGGAGGTCCACAGACAATTCCTTTGACTTCATGGCTTGGTTTCTGTTCTGACATGCACTGTCAACAGTGGGACCTTATATAGACAGGTGTTTGCCTTTCCAAATCATGTCCGATCAATTAAATTTACTACAGGTGGACTCCAATCAAGATGTAGAAACATCTCAAAGATAATCAGTGGAAACAGGATGAACCTGAGCTCAATTTTGAGTGTCATAGCAAAGGGTGTGAATACGTATGTACATGCAATATTTCAGTTTTTTTATTTTTAATAAATTTGCAAAAATTTCTACAAAACCTTTTTCACTTTGTCATTATGGGGTATTTTGTGTAGATTGATGAGGAAAAAAAGGAATTTAATCCATTTTGGAATAAGGCTGTAACATAACAAAATGTGGGGAAAGTCAAGGGGTGTGAATTACTTTCCGGATGCACTGTATAAAGAATGTGATGAGGAGGATGCCAAACAGCATCCAGGTGATGGCCAACATTACCGTGGAGACCTGGCAAGAGGACAGACGGACAGACTACACTTGAACACAGGGGTGACTCACATCACACCATTAATATACACATGAGATGAGACAGGAAAACACATCATTCAGAGAGAGAAAGATATGTGAGAGAGAAGAGAACAGTTGCGATAATCACATCTTGTCAGCAGGACAATGCTAGGTGAACACATTGAGACACAAACCATCTCGCTACACAGTACAGGCCTTGAAGTACTCAATTTAAAGGCAGCTGTTCAGGACCCATACAATCATCAATCCGAACTTCTGGCTGAGGAATCGCGATCCCCAACTTTAAAATTCATAAGGAATGCGCAGGCCATTGGCTGCTTTATATTTTATCTAGTTAAAGCTCGTCCTTCCTTCTGGCTGATATTTAAAATGATTTAAAAAAAGCTTTACTAAAAAAGGTTAACTGGGATCCTGTATCAAGCAGGGAAGGGCTAGTCTCTCCCCCAGCTATAACCTCCACCGCTGGACACTCCCCGACAAAAGAGGGCTTTGATAGTACTTCTGTCATTTGCTCTCCATCCACTTGCCCTACAGCGGCTGAACCTGGGTTTTTTAAGGCGGCTGGGTCTGTTGGCACTGGGGGCAGTCCCAGTATAGATGCACCGACTGTCCACAATGTAAGCAGATGGGGCACCCCTCTTCATCCAAATCAGAGGGTACCAAAAGGCGTCGCAGTTGTGCCTGTTCAGGGTCCAGTTCCGCCTGGAAAGAAGCTTGCCTATTGCTCCTCAGCGCTTCCTTCAAAACCTTTCCCAGCTCCGGGACCAGCCCTACCAGTTCTGCTCTGGTCTGGTCTTTCCACTTGGCAAGGTCGTCAACAGGGGATACTGGGATAACTTGATGGGACTGGCTCTCACAGTCAGCACTCCAACCTTCTTTCTCCAACTCCTTAGCCTACTGCAACAGAAAGAATGAAAGCCAGAAAGCCACTTTATTTTTGTCATTGTACAGTTGTTTGGTTACAATGAAATTTATGTTCTGCATGTACCCCATCCTATTGTATAGGAGCAGTGGGTAGCTGTGGTGCAGCGCCTGGTGACCAACTCCAGTACTTTTTCCTATTTCCAGCTCAGGACAAGCTATGTTAGGATTTCGGTGGACTTGCCTTTGTAGTTCTTGTTTTAATGGCCTGGCCTGTAGATCATTTGGTCCCTCAAAGTGTTTTCCTGTCCGACTGTCCCATCTGGTTCAACTGCCCTCCATCACTGAAAGGCTTCCCTAATACGAAGGCTAAAATCACCTAGTGCTTCCCCACTGCCCTGCATAATGCTAAAAATATTCACACGGAGGTTAGCAGCAGATTAGATCCCCCTTTACAGTCCATTGACAAAATCAAATATGTTCTCTGCTGTGTTCCTGTCCTGTTCTTCAAGCAATGGAATTTTCCTTTTGGCATCCCCCATATCAGTTGCACCGAGAGGAAAAAAAATGTCCATTCTTCTGTGAGACCTTGAGCTCTGAGAAGGGCTTTCATTAGACTAGCGCGTTCTCCATATTTAAATCCATATCTCCCGGCTTCAAATTTTGGAGCCCATAAACCATTGTCACATTGAATTAAGAGCTACTGGCCCAGAAGCTGCAGCTTGGTTTTCAACACTCATTACTCAACAGACATGTTGCGGAACAATTTGGGCCTGACACCCTTAAAATGGTGAGGGAATATGAAAGGATGGCTCGGAAGATTGTAGACTACAGAAACCACTTGCGATTCAATCTGAGATGCAGACAACACAGACTCATACCCACTAGCCTGCGCCTGTGTACCACAATTAAAGGACATAGAGCAGACAGAATCATATGGAAGGCACAGAATCAATTCCTGAATGAAAGAGTGAGAGAGGTCCATTTCACTATTGAAGGGCTGAAGGAGAAATCTGACCAACTACTCCAGCAAATAACATCCCACTTGCCTGGTGCAGTCTTGGAGAGGATTACTGATTTCACCAAGAAAGCCCAACTATGTCAACACCACAAAACCAAAGAAAGGCAGACAAGGAAGTTTCAAAACTTACAGCGACGAACCAGCAACACTAGCCAAGCAGATATACTTACCTGGAGACAAAAGACAGAACATCCCACACAAAACGGAATGCAGAACAGATGGATCAAGAATCTGTTGGACAAGGTACTTACCCAATCAGAGAATAAGGAGGTCTTAGCCAAAGGACTGAACTTCGTTATGACACCCAAACAACTACCTATAGTTGACCTCATCACATCCACAGAATCAGCCATAAGGAAAAACAAGCTAATGGAAACCGAGGCGGAACAGCTTAGGTTAAAGGTATCAGCAGCTCTGTCCAATGCGAAACTCCCTCCTTCCAACCTAACCATGGAGGAAAGGAAAGCCGTGACAGCCCTGAGCAAGGACGAAAACATCACTATCCTTCTAGCAGATAAGGGGAGATGCACGGTTATCCTCAACACAACAGGCTACCACGCCAAGATCACGTCATTACTCAACGACACTGACACCTATGAACCTCTGAGACGCGATCCTACTAGTGGTTACAAGAGGAGAATAATAGAGTACCTACAGAAACTACAGAAAGGAGGAACCATTGATCGGATACAATACCACCGTCTCTACCCACAAGATTCCATGCATATATGGACTCCCTAAGATCCATAAAGATGGAACCCCCCTCAGGCCCATTGTCAGCAGCATAAACTCGGTCACGTACAACATTGCCAAACATATAGCCAACATCTTGACCCCTTTAGTGGGCGAAACACCTCACCATATCCAAAACTCCATTGACTTCGTGGACAAGGTCCAAGGCGTAAAACTGGAACCGGATGAAACCATGGTATCCTACGACGTGACCTCGTTATTCACCTGCATCCCAACCATGGAGGCTTTGGACACTGTGAGGCAACGTTTGCTACAGGACAACACTCTCCACAATAGGACCAACCTCAGCCCAGACCAGATTTGCCAACTACTGGACCTTTGCCTGAACACTACATATTTCCAATTCAGAGGCCAGTTTTACAGACAGAAACACGGCTGTGCAATGGGCTCACCAGTATCGCCCATTGTGGCCAACTTATATATGGAAGAGGTAGAACACAGGGCCCTGAACTCCTTCAGAGGAACACCTCCGAGCCACTGGTTCAGGTATGTGGATGACACATGGGTCAAAATCCAAACACAAGTGGTGCAAGCGTTTACCAAACACATCAACTCAGTGGACAAGAACATTAAGTTCACAAGGGAAGATGTAAAGAACAACAGTTTGCCCTTCTTGGACTGTGACGTCTACATTGGGGAAGACAGGAGCCTCCACATTGGGGTTTACAGGAAACCTACACACACAGACCAATATCTACTTTTCGACTCACACCACCCGCTGGAACACAAACTGAGCGTCATCAGAACTTTGCAACACAGAGCTGACAATGTGCCCAGCAGCACGCAGGCCCAACGAGAAGAACACAAACACCTGAGGGGAGCTTTAAAAACCTGCGGCTACCCCAGTTGGACCTTTGTGAAAACTGCAGGAGAAAAGGAACAGAAGGAATAGCACAGTCATCCCGTATGTTTCTGGGGTCTCCGAGAAACTCGGGAGAATTTTCAACAAACACCGCATCCCGGTATACTTCAAACCCAGCAACACACTCTGACAAAGACTGGTTCATCCCAAAGACCGTGTACCACACACCCGGAAAAGCAATCTGGTGTATGCCGTACAATGCAAGGAGGATTGCACTGACCTATACATAGGAGAAACCAAACAACCACTACACAAACGGATGGCCCAACACAGAAGGCCAAACTCCTCAGGACAAGACTCAGCAGTCTATCTACACCTAAAGGAGAAGACACACTCCTTCGAGGACAGCAACGTACACATTTTGGACAGAGAAGATAGATGGTTTGAAAGAGGGGTGAAGGAAGCCATCTATGCGAAACTGGAAAAACCATCCCTCAACAGAGGAGGAGGTCTGCGACACCACCTATCTCCAACTTACAATGCCTTCCTTTCATCTCTACCCAGGAGACTCAAGAAGCTTAGCCTCCAAGAACAACAGTCGGTCACTAACGGCTCCAACGACTCTCATGACCACTGAATAATGAAGTCGAAACTAACAGCCCCAACGACCGTCGCTGCTAAACAAATGCAAATCAATAACTCCGATGGCGACGGGCGCGGTTGGACATCGGAGCCCAGGAGAGCCACGCATATCAATAGCTCCGTTAACGACGGGCGCGGCCATAACATCGGTACACAAAAGAGCCCCTCATATCTATGGCTCTGTTAGCGACGGGCGTTGGTAAACATCTGATCACAAAGAGCCATGCATATCAATAGCTCTGACAACGACTCCTAGAGGATAAATTCTGAGTCTCAGCACCAGCCAGTCAGACTAGCTTGGTCTAGTCAGAAAGGCACGAACTGAGGAAGCCTCTTGGATGAGAGGCGAAACGTCTTCACGGATATATACCAAGTCCAGTTGCACTTGATTCAACTCTGGATACTCATGACTATGCACTTGTACACCAGAGATCCTGCCGACAACGTCAATAAAAGTGTCATAGGTTTGATTGTTTCTATGGTATTCAAACACACAGAGGACGCTTTTCAGGTGTTAAAAAGTAGTTTATTACCACAGCCAAGACTTAAAAATCAGTTGGAGTGGGGAAAAACAGTCCATGGATCCCTTTAATTGCTGGCAAACACACAGTCTATGGAGCCCTTTAGTTATTGACATGAAAAAGAAAAACAACAACAACAACAAAAACCTCCGTTCCAAGAGTGACGTCCGGGGACCGTAGACACATTGACAGCATGTTTTTGATGCGTCGTCTTGGCTCTTTTCTCACTCTCCCACTGCAGCCAGTTGTACTCGAGTCACCTGCAAAAGCCGCTTGGTCTGCCGAACCATTTCCGGATCGCTTCTGGAGAAGGAGAGACACCAGATACAGTCCACACAATGTGAAGCATGCAATAAAGTCCGTTTATTCTTTACTGTTCTTTACTTTATTCTGTAAGGTCAAGATCCAACACAGCCAGCGGGTTTTCTTTCAGACTCTCCGTCTCACGTCCTGCTGTGTTTCTTTGCTGGGCTGGCTTATGCAGCCCTGCTTTGGGTCCCTTTTTTTCTGCCAATCTATCCAATCCAATCCATCCAGTTTGCAGAGACACAGGTAAGTCTGTCCATATGGCTATGTCGTGTTCGACCTCTTTGAAAATATTTTCATAATTAGATTTTACTAAGTTGTGCAGCAAAGTTTGAATCTGTATACCCAGGTACATGATCTTTGTTTTAATAGGGATTTCGTAAGGTAGTGACACCATTTTCACAGCTTCATTCAACATCAACAGTGCTGACTTTGTCCAGTTTATCTTGTGGTCAGACAACATCTTAAACTCTTCAAAAGTAGATAATAGGGATGCTACTGAGTTTTTTTAATATGCGTTAAATAAGTATATCATCAGCAAAGGCCGATATGATATTTGACGTAGATCTAATCTGAATAGGAACGGCAACCTGGTTCTGTCTTAGATGTTGTGTTAGCAATTCAAGTGAGAGGATGAAGAGTGTTGGCGAGAGGCCGCACCCCTGCCGAGTCCCACAGAAACTGGGGAAGGGGCTGGAGTGTAGGCCATTAGTAGAGACCATGGCTGTGGGGTTTGTGTATAAAACACGTATCATATCATATCAATAGTCTTTTCCCAGTCCAAATTTCCCCAGAATCGCCCACATGTCGTGCCACTCTAGCCTGTCAAAGGCCTCCTCTGCATTGAGTAACAGTACAGCACATGGGGTGTCTAGTTATTCTGTTTCGTGTACTACATGTATTACATCGTGTATTACATGAACCCATGTCTGGGTTCAGGGTGGGTCACTCGACAGAGACTGCCCTCCTTGCAGTGACAGAATTGCTGCACTCTGTGAGAGCAAACTCTCTCTCCTCTGTCCTGATACTCCTGGACTGTATCATTGAGCACGCACACACTTGGTCGCCATTTCTATAACTGAACTTTATTTGCAGGTCTCTGCACATACATACAGGTAGTAGCTGTATAGCGCCCCTACAGGCCACTGTCGGTACATCTCCCTTTTTCTAAAGATTAAGATAAAGTTGATCTTAAAGAATAACAGATGATTATCTTCAATCTGTAACAGTACAATTATTACACTTCTCTTTACCTCCCCCCTTTTTCCCCCACAAAATTAAACACTGCTTTGGAACCATACAGCATAAATTTACAAATAACATGAGTCCAGAACCCAACATGACCCCAAGAACAGAACTCCAAGGCTGCAATAAAACACAAAATTAAAAATAAAAACCTACTCTGTTTGTGTTATTAGCACTCCTCTACAAGTCTCCTAGGTCTGACAATGGTTCTACTTGGCCTTTGAACCCGCTCCACCCCCGGGGATGGTGGCTGAACCTGCTCCCCCCCAGGTGAGGGTGACTCGACGACAGGAGGGCTGTCTGTGTCTGATTGAGTATGCCCCGCTTCTCTTTGCCCTCCCGGAGCCTCCCTGTCATTGCCATTCTCTACAGGCTGTGGTTCAGAGCGTG
Source organism: Lampris incognitus (assembly GCF_029633865.1). Classification (NCBI taxonomy): domain Eukaryota; kingdom Metazoa; phylum Chordata; class Actinopteri; order Lampriformes; family Lampridae; genus Lampris; species Lampris incognitus. The sequence continues at coordinate 2,568,089 of NC_079228.1, forward strand.
GAATCTTCAGCAGGTGTCTCCGGTTCCTGCGGATCGTGTTGCCGCTCTTGGTAAGTACCTCATATGATCTTGGAGCAGTCTCTTTGAGGACTTGTGCGACTGGTCCCCATCTTCCATCGCATCTGACTCTCACCAGGTCCTCTCGTTCCAGAGGTCTCAAGGGCCGTGCTCTTTTGTCATAGGCATGTTTGGACCTGTGCTCTCTCTGTGTGCGGTGGTCAGCGCGCTGGAGCAGGTGCTCCGCCGACGGCAGCTTTGTCTTGAGCTTCCTGTTCATCAGCAACTCTGCTGGCGAGCACCACATTCCAGTGGTGAAGCTCTGTAGTTGAGGACGGCCAGGTATGGGTCCTCACCCGCTTCCGCTGCTTTCTTTAGCAGCCGTTTGACGATTTGCACTCCCTTTTCCACTAGACCATTTGACTGCGGGTACAGTGGGCTTGAGGTTACATGCTTGAATCCATACTGTTTAGCGAAGTCTGCGAACTCCTGACAACTAAACTGCGGCCCGTTATCACTTACTAACGTTTCTGGAATACCATGCCTTGCGAAAATGGACTTAGAATGAGTGATCACTTGCTTTGCTGTAGTATCAGACCACAGCGCATATTCCGGATAGTTTGAATGGTAGTCAACTATGATTAAATAGTCTCTCCCTTTCAGCTGAAATAGGTCTGCACCTACTTTTCTCCATGGCTCGGTCGGTTTGCTATGAGGCAGAAGCGGCTCTCTAGGCTGCATATACCTATGCTGTTGGCATATCTCACATCGTTGTACCAGAGTCTCAATATCTCTGTTCATGTATGGCCAAAACAGTACATCACGAGCCCGCCTCTTGCTTTTCTCGATTCCTAAATGGCCCTCATGTGCTAACTTAGCCATCTCTGATCTCATGGAGCTGGGAACTACTATTTTTTTAACTTTTAGGAGTACCCCGTCGATCACTGACAGCTCATCTCTGGTGTGGCGATACGGACTTGGCAGTATCCTGGCCTCATCTCCGGGTGACAGGATGGCTGCTATGACATCCTGCAACTCTCTGTCGCTTGCCGTTTCCTGCACGAGCTGGGCCCATTTCTCGTTTGATGCAGGCAGCTGGCCTTTCACGCAGTCCACGTGGATTTGCACCTCCTGCTCGGTGCTGCTCGGGGCCGTGCCCCTCAAACTCGCTCTGCTGAGAGCGTCTGCCACTACTAAGTACTTTCCCGGAGTAAACTCGAATGTCATGTGGTACTTCTGTAGACGTAACATAAGATGCTGGATGTGCAGCGGTGCATCCCCCAGTGGCTTTCTGGAAATGTCAGTAGGTGGCTTGTGATCAGTCTCTAGTATTATTTCCCTGCCATAGATATATTCGTGGAACTTTTCACATCCGAAAACTGTTCCTAATGTCTCTTTCTCAATTTGCGCATAGTTGCGCTCTGCAGGTGACATTGTTCGGGATGCGTAAGCAACAGGAGACCATTGTGTGCCGTGTAGTTGGAGCAGCACCGCTCCGAGACCCTCTTTGGATGCGTCAGTTGAGACTTTGACCGGTTTGTCAACATCATAGTATTTTAACACCGGCTCTTTGATTAGGTTGGCCTTTAACACCTCCCACTCGTTTGCATGTTCGTGCTCCCACTGCCATTCATTTTGCTTTTCCAGTAGACTACGGAGGGCCTTTGTGTTAGCAGACATATTTGGTATAAACTTCCCCATGTAGTTCACTAGCCTAACGCTCTTTGCAGGTCTGTTTTGTCTTCTGGCACTGGCATCTCTACTATCGCCCTTATCTTTTCTGGATCAGGCTGTATCCCTTCTGCAGACACCTTTTCACCTAGGTAAGTAACCTCTGTCATCCCAAACTCACATTTCGACTTGTTTATTTTAAGCCCTGATCTACGTGCTTGTTCTAGCACCCGGCGTAATCTCTCGTCATGTTCTTCTTTTGTTTTGCCCCAGACCACTATGTCATCAATAAACACACCCACAGCCTCCATACCATCAAACAGCTGCTGCACTGTTTTGTGGAACACCTCTGGAGCTGAGCATATCCCAAACGGTAAGCGAAGAAAGCAGTGCCTTCCAAAAGGCGTGTTAAAGGTACAGAGTTTGGAGCTGTCTTCGTCTAGAACGATCTGGTAGAACCATGATGATGCGTCTAACTTGGAGAAGAAGCGCGCGCCTGCCATAGCACTAGTGATGTCTGAGTTAGTTGGTAGTTTGTAGTGTTCTCTTTTGATCCACTTGTTCAGGTCTTTTGGGTCTATACAGAGCCTTAAGTCTTATTTATGATCCGCATATTTGATTTGGCAAAGATTTTACGCCGGATGCCCTTCCTGACGCAACCCTCCCCATTTGTCCGGGCTTGGGACCGGCACTAAGGATGCACTGGCTTGTGCATCCTCAGTGGCTGGGTTATGAATGAAGAAAATGAGAGAGAGAGAAGGTTGGATAATGTAGGGATAGTGAATCAGGAAGTTCAGCGGATTAGCAAGGAGGAAGTGAGGGCAGCTATGAATAGGATGAAGAGTGGAAAGGCAGTTGGTCCTGATGACATACCTGTGGAGGCATGGAGATGTTTAGGAGAGATGGCAGTGGAGTTTTTAACTAGATTGTTTAACACAATCCTGGAAAGTGAGAGGATGCCTGAGGAGTGGAGAAGAAGCATACTGGTACCGATTTTCAAGAACAAGGGCGACGTGCAGAACTGTAACAACTACAGAGGTATAAAGTTGATCAGCCACAGCATGAAGATTTGGGAAAGAGTAATAGAAGCTAGGTTAAGAGGAGAGGTGACGATCAGCGAGCAGCAGCATGGTTTCATGCCACGAAAGAGCACCACAGATGCGATGTTTGCTTTGAGAATGTTGATGGAGAAGTATAGAGAAGGCCAGAAAGAGTTGCATTGTGTCTTTGTAGATTTAGAGAAAGCTTATGACAGAGTGCCGAGAGAGGAGGTGTGGTATTGTATGAGGAAGTCAGGAGTTGCAGAGAAGTATGTAGGAGTGGTGCAGGATACGTATGAGGGAAGTGTGACAATGGTGAGGTGTGCGGTTGGAATGACAGATGGGTTCAAGGTGGAGGTGGGATTACATCAAGGATCGGCTCTGAGCCCTTTCTTGTTTGCAATGGTGATGGACAGGTTGACGGACAAGATCAGGCAGGAGCCTCCATGGACGATGATGTTCGCGGATGACATTGTGATCTGTAGTGAGAGTAGGGTGCAGGTTAAGGAGAGCCTGGAGAGGTGGAGGTATGCACTGGAGAGAAGAGGAATGAAAGTCAGTAGGAGCAAGACGGAATACCTATGCGTGAATGAGAGAGAGGACAGTGGAATGGTCAGGATGCAAGGAGTGGAGGTGACAAAGGCATTTGAGTTTAAATACTTGGGGTCAACTGTCCAAAGTAACGGGGAGTGCAGTAGAGAGGTGAAAAAGAGAGTGCAGGCAGGTTGGAGTGGGTGGAGAAGTGTGTCAGTGATTTGCGACAGAAGGGTATCAGCAAGAGTTAAAGGGAAAGTTTACAAGATGGTTGTGAGACCAGCTATGTTATATGGTTTGGAGACAGTGGCACTAACGAAAAGACAGGAGGCGGAGCTGGAGGTGGCAGAGTTGAAGATGCTAAGATTTTCACTGGGAGTAACGAAGAAGGACAGGATTAGGAACGATTATATTAGAGGGACCGCTCAGGTTGGACGGTTTGGAGACAAAGCAAGAGAGGCAAGATTGAGATGGCTTGGACATGTGTGGAGGAGAGATGCTGAGTATATTGGGAGAAGGATGCTGAATATGGAGCTGCCAGGGAAGAGGAGAAGAGGAAGGCCAAAGAGGAGGTTTATGGATGTGGTGAGGGAAGACATGCAGGTGGCTGGTGTGACAGAGGAAGACGCAGAAGACAGGAAGAAATGGAAACGGATGATCCGCTGTGGCGACCCCTAACGGGAGCAGCCGAAAGTAGTAGTAGTAGACAGAGCCTTAAGTCACCATTCTTTTTCTCAACTATTACCAGAGAACTGACCCACTCAATTGGTTCCTCTATTTTCCTCACTATGCCCTTTTCTATAAGGGATTGCAGTTCTGCTTTCAGCCTAGCTTAAAGGGTCACCGGCACCTCCCTTGCCGCATGGACGACCGGTTCTGCATTTGCTTTTAACCGGATTCTGTGCTGCCCAGGTAGGCATCCTATACCCCTCAATACGTCCCTGTATTGCTCTCTTATCTCCCCTGAGTCAGCTACAGTCTCATGCTGTTTGTCAGCTGCACCACTAGATGTCACTACAGACCTGTCAATTACATGCACTCTCTTGATAAGACCCAATCTCTCAAAGGATTTCAGACCTAATATGGGCTGTCTATCGCCTTCAACCAACACAAACATAGCCTTAACAGAGCGCCCATCGCTTGACAGTGTGACTCTACATACCCCTTTTGTAGGAATCCGTTCATCATTGTACGTTCTCAGATTTACCTTTTTCACATGCACTTTTGGCTTCTTGTACAGTTTATTAAAGTCTTTCATCGTCAGTATGTTCACCTGAGCCCCTGTGTCCAATTTTAGAGGAATTGTCGTTCCGTTGATTTCCAGATTGGCTACCCACTCATCCTTTTTGTCCTCCTCACTCTCCACAGTTCCCACAAACAACTTTTCGTCGTCCTCTTCTGTGTCGGTCGTGTCGGTGTCGCTGCCTTGCACCACCTGTACCGTCTTCTTTGACAGGCAGCACCGGGCGTAGTGATTCTTCTTTCCGCATTTGCGACAGTCCACACCGTAAGCGGGGCAGTTATTCGGAGCGTGTTTGCCCCCGCATCTGTCACAGTCCGTGTCCTTTGTGGACTTGGGCGCGCGGGACTTTCCTTTGCTGTTCCTCTTGCTAGCGGCCCTCTCCTGTACCGCATCCACCGCTGCTGCTGCTGCTGCTGCTTCGGGCTCGAATGATTTTAGCTGCATCTTGATGCTCTCTGACGCCCGGCAGATCCGTACTGCCTTCTCCAGGCTCAGATTGGACTCTTTGAGTAGTTGCATTCTCACTTTCTTGTCGAAAACGCCAATAACTATCTGATCCCTTATTAGCGAGTCACACAATGTGCCAAAGTTGCACGACTGGCTTTTCAAACGCAAGTCCGTGAGAAACTGTTCAATGGGTTCTGACTCAGCTTGTACTCTGTTGCAAAAAAACATACGGTTCATATGTCTTGTTCTTTTTTGGCGTGCAATATTCTTCAAACTTTGCTACCACTGCATCGTACTTTTGGTCGTCGCCCTCCTCAGGAAACTCAAACGTGTTGAAAACGTCCCTCGCGGCTCTGCCTGCCACCGTGAGAAGCAACGCTAGCTTCCGACGTTCGTGTCTCGCATCTTCCAGACCGATTGCACACACGTACAACTCAAAACTTTGCTTAAAGGCTTTCCAATTCTCGTGGACATTTCCACTTAACTTCAACTCCTCTGGCGATCGAATGTTGTTCATCTTTGTAGGCTAGTTTGACCTCACTCTGGTACCATGTATATCATTGAGCACGCACACACTTGGTCGCCATTTCTATAACTGAACTTTATTTGCAGGTCTCTGCACATACATACAGGCAGTAGCTGTATAGCGCCCCTACAGGCCACTATCGGTACATGGACCTGTCAGCTGCGTTCGACACAGTGAACCACCAGACCCTCCTCTCTACCCGATCATGGCTCTTTTCTGTCCTGGCCCCACAATGGTGGAATGAACTCCCCACTGAAGTCAGGACAGCGGAGTTGCTGCCCATCTTTCGGCGCAGGTTGAAAACTCACCTCTTTAAGAACTACTACCCTGTTACTTGTTCTTGGCACTTATTGTATTCACCCATTTAAAGAAAAAAAACTCTTTCTTGCACTTTTACTTTAGCACTGGTTTTTCTCTTAGATGCTTGTTTAGATGCACTTATGACCTCTGATGACTAGTAGTTCTGCTGATTTCCTACGTTAAATGCACTTATTGTAAGTCGCTTTGGATAAAAGCATCAGCTAAATGACTTTAATGTAATGTAATGTATTAATCTCCAGATGATGTCTGACAAAAGGCATGCCTTCATGAAGCCAGTCTGATCTTTATGTATTAGTTTGCCCATGTTCTCTCTAGGCATAATGCTAGCACTTCAGTGTATAACATCCTTTCTGAATCGATTAAAGATACAGGTCTGAAATTCGCAGTCAGTGTGGCCTTCCCCTTTTTTAGGGATCAAATAATTTAGAACCTGTAGTGTATGGAGATACACACGAAAGCAAATGTTTTTATTTGCAGTAATATGTATTTTATGTTTGACCTCTGACCCTCGATGTCTATGGGTTGTGTATGATGTATAAATGTACGCGCGCCACTCTGGTGCGCGCCCTAGGAAGAAGACAGAGCAAGAGGGTCACTCATGTGTTTCCGTGCCTGCTTAACGCATCGTTTTGTAATGTTACTGCGGTCTAGCAAATAAAAGAGGAAGACCAAGATGCACCTTGATCGTTGTATAATTCAGTTATCCTATAGATACACGACAGGTATTGGCAACGAGGATGGGATCTTCCTCTTATTTTGATGTGCAGCGGGTTGCTCCCGTCTTGACCGGTAATGTTTGAACGATGCTAGCAGCTTAGCAGCTAACGTACGCGATGGCCCTGTATAGTCCAGATACACCAGGACTGCAGTTCCACCAAACGGCAGAAACCTTCGACCATTATGAAGAAAGGCTTATGCAGCTCTTGTCTGCTAACCAAACTGAGCAAGATAGGAGAAGAGCCGCATTTTTGTCCGTGGTTGGACCGAAGAAGTTTGCCGTGCTAAAGGACTTGATATCACCGGAAAAGTTCAGTGAAGTTGCTTTGGCAACCTTGCTACAGACGTTGCGGGACTTTTACACGCCAAAGAGGAAGGTATTGGCGGAAAGATTTGCTTTTAGAAGCCGTCGACAACAGTCTGGAGAGACTTTTGCTGATTACATTGCTACTAGCTTGAAAGGATTACCTTCTACATGCAATGTTGGCGCGAGCCTGGAGGAGCGGCTCCGAGATCAGCTCGTGTGTGGGACGTCTAACAAAGAGCTGCGCCGGAAGTTATTGAATGCCGCCATTGGCGAGGGATTAACATGGCAACAGATGCTGGAATTAATGAACAATTTCCAATGCAGGAATTCTGGATTAGAAAGCATGCAGAAGGGACAGTCATCTGTGCATATGCGAGCGGATCATGTCGGAGTGCGGAAACACCGAGAGCCCAGGACTGCGCGGAACCAGAGGGAGGTCAGCAACAGCCACCAGGACTGCTACAGGGGCCTCGGGGAAGGACACGGACCGGGGAGCTGCCGCTTCAAAGACTTCCGTGTCGCGGATGTGGAAAGAACGGACATCTGGAGCGAGCCTGTCGGAACCAGCGCACCGACGCCGGTAGGGTCCAAGGGAGGCGGTCTGCTGGACATTGGTCTGCCTGCCCGCCTCGGACCAAAGGCGGCCCGGAGGTGAACTTTGTGGACCAGGCAGACGCAACTCGCGAACCGGACTCAGAGACTGATTCTGAACAGCGAGCTGATATGAGACTGTCTTCAGTAAAGACTGAGTGTGAGTATGTGAAACCTTACAAGGTGATGGTAGAATGCAGTGGTGTTAGGATGTACATGGAGGTAGATACCGGGGCAGCCATGTCAGTTATCTCAGAGAGCCTATACAAATCCAAATTGAAAGGGTCGAAACAGCATCCATGTGACGTTACATTGAGAACATACACAGACCAAGCGTTAGCTTTGTGGGGTAAAATCCTAGTGAATGTGCAATGTGGGAAGCAGCATTTACAGCTGCCTTGCTAGTGGCCCGTGGTAGAGCACCGGCGCTGATGGGGCATGATTGGATTCGAGTGCTCAGCTTAGATTGGTCAAAAGTGAGTCGCGTTGCCACATCTGACCCAGTGGAGCAAGTGTGCTCAGAGCACAAAGCAGTTTTCAGTGCAGAGCTGGGCCGTGCAAAAGGCCTCACCGCATCCTTGCGTGTATCACCGGAAGCTATACCAACATCTAGCAAAGCGAGGCCAGTGCCTTATGCACTGCGTGCAGCCGTGGATAAAAAGTTAACCGAACTCGAGCAACAGGGAATTATCTCTCCTGTGCAGCATAGTGAATGGGTTGCGCCGCTAGTGTGCATTCCGAACAAAGATGGATCAGTGCGCATTTGCGGAGATTATAAGGTGACGGTAAATCAGTGGCTTGATGTAGATCAGTACCCACTTCCAAAACCGCAGGATTTATTCTCCACTTTAGCAGGTGGAAAGCGTTTCACTAAACTTGACTTGACGCAGGCCTACACTCAGCTCGACATGGATGAGAAAAGTAAGCCGTTTCTCACCATCAATACACACAGAGGTCTATATGTATGCAACCGCTTGCCACATGGGGTCGCTAGCGCGCCCGCTACTTTCCAGCGCACTATGGATGAAGTATTACAAGGGCTTGATGGCGCGGTATGCTACTTAGACGATATGTTGATAACAGGAACAGATACCACAGCACTTCTGCGCAATCTTAAACACGTGTTACAGAGACTGGAAGAACATGGGCTGAGGCTTAACAAAGAGAAATGCGCCTTCTTTCAGAACAGTGTGGCCTACCTCGGGCATGTAATTGATGCCGAGGGTGTGCGCCCAATTAAAGAGAAAACTGAGGCTATTGACAAAGCTCCTGTGCCGATAAATGTGACAGAAATGAGGTCGTACTTAGCCATGCTCAATTACTATGGCAAATGTATACCAAACCTGTCCAGCGAGATTAAGCCTATGACTGAGCTCCTACATAAAGATAAAGAGTGGGATTGGACAAGAAAATGTCAAGAGGCGTTTGAGCGTACTAAAACACAGCTTGTAGCCGCGCCAGTGCTTACACATTAGGATCCTAAACTGCCTGTAATTTTGGCATGTGATGCTTCGCCTAACGGCATAGGTGTTGTGATTTCACATCAGTTTCCAGACAACAGTGAGAAACCTATGAATATTCTGTTTTAGTGAGTGTCCTAGACATGTAGGCTACATGTCTAGGACACTCACTAAAACAGAAGTCAGCTATTCTCAGATAGAGAAAGAAGCACTTAGTATCATCTTTGGGGTGACCAAGTTTAATGACTATCTGTGTGGATGAAAGTTTACTCTGCTTACAGACCACAAACCACTCCTAAAGATACTAGGGCCCCAGACTGGAGTGCCTACACTGGCAGCAGCTAGGCTGCAGAGGTGGTCATTAATTTTAGCAGCATACCAGTATGACATACGTTACAAGCCATCCTTACAACATGCAAATGCGGATGCATTATCACAGTTACCACTACAGACTAAAGAGGCAGACTCAGATTATAGTTCTGTGTTTAGGGTCTCATTCTTGGATAAAGTGCCAGTGTCCTCACAAGAGATTGCAAAACAGACAAAGACTGATGCAGTACTACAGAGAGTGAAGCACTTCACATTGAATGGTTGGCCAAAGCATTTGAATGAAGATGAGTTAAGGCCATACTTCATAAGAAACACTGAACTGACTGTTGAATCTGACTGTGTGATGTGGGGTTTCTGGGTAATCATACCAGAGGTGTTAAGACCACAGATGTTACGTGAATTGCATGACAATCACCAGGGAATGGTAAAGATGAAGGCATTAGCCCGTAGTCACTTTTGGTGGCCAAACCTTGATTCTGACATAGAGTCACTGGTAAACAGTTGCCAGACATGCCAGTTAAACAGACACCAACCTGCCACAGCTCCTGTTCACGATTGGAGCTGGCCTAACCGGCCTTGGCAGAGGATACACATAGATTATGCTCAGAAGGGAAAGTTCAGCTTCCTAGTGGTCACTGATAGCTATTCACGTTGGCCAGAAGTAGCTTTGATGAGTAGCACTACATCTGAAAAGACCATAGAAGTTTTGAGGGGATACTTTGCCACTTGGGGTCTTCCAGACGAACTTGTGTCTGATAATGGACCACAATTTGTATCTGTTGACTTTGAAACATTCCTGAAAAACAATGGGGGGAAACACATTAAGAGTTCTCCTTACCACCCAGCTTCTAATGGGGCTGCAGAGCGTTTGGTGCAGAACCCGAAAACAGCTCTTGAAAAGGGAGAGTAGCAAAATGACATTGCAGCACTGTGTACACACTTTCCTATTCTGTTATAGGAGGACACCACAGCCTACTTCAGGGAAAACACCTGCAGGATTGTTTCTCAGACTTCAATTCAAAACCAGGTTGTCTCTCACCAAACCTAATTTCACACAGAGTCCATGCAACAGAGACAGGACAGTCAACGGGCCAAGCAAGCAGATAAGTTGGCACAAGTCAGACACTTCCTACCAAAACAGAAGGTGTTGGTTTGAAACCACAGGGGAGGGGAAGGTGTTAAATGGGTGCCTGGGTGCATTGTAAAGGCACTTGGTCCTGTCACATATGTTGTGAAAGTGTATGGAAAGGTGTACAAGAGACATGTCAATCAAATGATCAATACTGAGATTGAGAACTGTAATGTGTCAGATGAATCTGATGATGATCTGCGTGTTGTTCCAAAAGTACCACATGCATGTGTAGCAACACCTGTAAACGTTCCAGAATCCACTGAGAGGGTTGTGCACTAAGGATCCAGTGATACTGCTCCCTCCTCAGTTGCAGAGGGTGTCCAGAGGCCGCAGCGGCATGTGAAGCCGCCTGATAGATTAAATCTGTGAGAACCCAGTTGTTGTTATAACAATGTAATGTTGAAAAGATGTAAAAAAAAATGTTGTTATTGTAAATGTACTGGGTTCAGATTTCAGGGGAGGAGTGTAGTGTATGGAGACACACACGAAAGCAAACGTTTTCATTTGCAGTAATATGTATTGTAACGTGCATGGATAAACGGGTCTCACCCTTTAGTCGAGCGGTTAGCGATGTCTCCTGCGGTGCGGGCGACACGGATTCGCTTCCCGGCCGCGGCAGTTACTGTGGTTGCGTTGTCCCCTGAATTCGCTACAGTATTTGTTTGACCTCTGACCCCTTTTTGTAATGTTACTACGGTCGAGCAAATAAAAGAGGAATACCAAGATACACCTTGATCGTTGTATAATTCAGTTATCCTGTAGATACACGACACTAAACAACTATAAAGCTAGCGCTAGCTAGCAACATAATCCGTGACGTCACATGTAGTCGACGGTCCCCGAGTCGATATTGTACCCGAGCAGAAATGGAACCCACACCGTACCGGCTCCGACTGCCAGCAGACGAGTTTGCCTTTCTTTTTCTTTTGTTTTATCTTCTGTAGGTCGTCTTTGACGCGTTCGTCACGAACGCGCCGGAAAACAGGGAAGTAAACAGTAGAAAACAGCATGGAAGCCAGAGAGACGGTGGTTAACGATACTTTTTTATATCTTGTACTTCAGTCTCTCTTTCAAACCATACAAACTCAACGCAGACTGAACGAAATTCGTGCGCTGCATGAACGAAGACGTTCCCACAAACCAAACATGTTCTTCCTCAGTAGGCGGCGCGATTTTATGACGCACGGACAATGGCGCCACGTCATCGCGCAAATTAACTCGTTCACCCGGGTGTCGCGTTTACATGTCGATCGCAGGTGGAGCCGGTAAATACCCGTGTCTACCGCAGAGTCATTTGACCCGGGAGTGAATGCCGATTGTACCCTTTTACATTTGTTAGCGGTTTTTTGGCCAGCGCGACATGGGTGTTAGTGCACAGTGACCTGTATCGCCTCCCTGAGGAACGGAGCTGGAAGAGGCGAGGAGACGATCTTTGCTCGCTTTACAGTCCGGAGAGTATGTAGAGAGTCAAGTGAGGGGAGTGGGTTGCCTAGGATTTTGGATGCCTTGTTGACAATCCGCTGCAGTTTTTTCCGTGTTTGACTGTCCGTGCCACCGCACCATACCGTAATACTGTAATACTGTAACAGAAGATGTTATGATGGACTGGATAATGGCTGAGTAAAACAGAACGAGCAGCTGATGTTTGATCCGGTATTTTTTAAGCTGCCTAAGAAAATAAAGTCGTCGTTGGGTTTTTGCAATAATGGGTTGAGTGTTAATGTTCCTCGTCAGGTTATTGCTGATGTAAGTTCCAAGGAATTTAAAAGAGTCGGTGGTGGTGATGGGGTCTCCCTTCATTTGTATGGGTGTTTTAGGATTCGGTATGCATCGGAAGTCAATTATGAGTTCTTGGGTTTTGGCTGTATTAAGCAGAATGTTGTTGTTTGCACACCAAGTGACAGCTTGGTCTACTGCAGTGTGGTACTGGGTTTCATCATTGTTGGAGATGAGGCCTACAATAGCTGTGTCGTCTGCATATTTTACTATTTTCACAGAGCTATTCGTGGATGTAAAGTGGGTGGTGTAAAGTGAGAAGAGCCAGGGGGAGAGAACACAGCCCTGAGGAGCACCTGTACTGAGGGTAAGAGGGTGTGAGGTTAGGTTATTAACCTTCACCCTCTGTAGCCTGTTCCACAGGAAGCTCCGAATCCAATGGCATGTGGCTGGGTTCAATTCGGGAGAAAAAGGGCAGAAAAAAAACTACTCTCATTGTCAATGGGTTTTGATCGGATAGCATTGCTGGTAGTATCTGAATGGGGTCTGCACGTTCTTTCAAACTGCGAGAGAGCAGAAAGTAATCAATTCTAGAACGAGATTTAGGATAAACAGAAAAACATGTATAGTCCTTCCTGCCCGTGCTCTGAATGCACCACACATCAAGTAGATTTAGGTTTCCTATCATGGTGTTCAAAGCAACTGATGCTAATTGTGTGTATGAGGCCAATAAGGTGAATCTGTCCAGGTTGAGGTCACAGACCGCGTTCATATCCCCTCTTCCAACTAACTCAACCTTTGACAGGGATAACAACTCCTTAGTGAGTTCGGGGGGGGGGATTAGAATCAAAGACTGTAGGTGCATATATTAATACAAAAGCTATTTTCCTACCATATATGGATGTACATAGGTATGCTATACGACCAGATGTTTCTTCACTCGTCTTCTCAACCACTCAAGCCAAGTCCCTTCTGGTCAAAGTAATAGTCCCCCTAGAGTGAAAATAATAATACATAATAATAAATAATGATTACATTTATATAGCACTTTTCTAGACACACAAAGCGCTTCACACTGAAGGAGGAAACTCACCTCAACCACCACCAATGTGTAGCACCACCTGGGTGATGCACGGCAGCCATTTTGCACCAGAACACTCGCCACACATCAGCTTGAGGTGGAGAGGGAGGAATCATTGAGCCAATTACATGGGGGGAAGATTAGGTGGCCTAATGGAGAGAACCAGATAGGGAATGTTGCCAGGACACCGGGGAACCCCCTACTCTTTGTGATAAGTGCCATGGGATCTATATTGACCACACTGAGTCAGGACCTTGGTTTAATGTCTCATCCGAAGGATGCCATCTCCGACAGGACAGTATCCCCATCACTGCACTGGGGCATTGGGATTTGATATTTGTTGTTTTTTTTGTTCAGACCAGAGGGAAGACTGCTCCCTACTGGCCCACCAACACCGCTTCCGGCAGCAACTCCGTTTTCCCGGGAGGTCTCCCATCCGAGTACTAGCCAAGCCCATGCCCGCTGAGCTTCCGTCATTTGGCAGAGACAGGGTACATGTTGGTATGGCTGCCGGCAAGGTCTGTCCCTATCATAAGAGACAACCGAGATCACCTTGCGTATCATGGTGGTCTGACCATTATTTTTAGGGTTGTTCATCCTGTGAGCGCGCTCTATTTGGATTTTTGCACTGCCCAGTGATGGGATCCACTTGGGTAGCATGTCTTGCAAAAAAGGTGACCGCATCGCTCCCTTTTCTGTTGGCCGTTATCCCCGTAATTCTCACGTTATTCCTCTGGTCTTGATCCTCCAAAGCAGCCAGTTGTAGGTGCATCTTCTCCAGTTCAGATGGGTTGTTAAGTCATTTCATGTTTCAGGGCTCTTGTGTCAGCCTGAACGCAGTCCACTTTTTCCTCAGGTCCCTTTACCATTTCCAAGTGAGCTTCCATATTCTTCTGTAGGTTCTTCTTCTTCTTCTTGTTCTGATCTGTAGGTTGTCAATAGAAATTATCATCCCATCCATGGCGCCTTGGACGGCCCGTGTGACTGCTTCTTCTAGACTGGTCTGTTGTTTAGCTAATGCTAGCTTGATAGGTTCGCTAGAGCAGTTAGCTTACACAGCGCCGCTCTCCAATTGTTTGCATTTCACTGGTGGATTTTTTTGCAGGCGAGCTGCCTTGTTTGTTTGTTCCTTGACATGTCCACTAATGTTACTGACTTACGAAATAAAAGTGTCGGGTAGATAACCTGACCAAAGTGAGGGATCGTTAGTGAGAGCTTCAGAGTTCTCCGACCTTTGCGCTTGCAGGTCACTTCCGGTCTCGTTGTGAAGTCTTCTTAAATAATGATTCCATCAGTGACAAGGCCTTTCCAGTTTTATTATGGACCTTTGTTGGGTAACACTGCAGGAAGCACATTTTTGTTTTGCTCAATTTCTACCCCCCCCCCCCCCCCACACACACACACATGCTTCTGCACGCACACATGCATGCACAATCAGCACATGGTGTGCTTATCATTCAAAACACAAACACAGCTGCTCTGACGGTGTGACATTGACCCTCCTTTTTGTTTTCTTCTTTCAGCTAGACTGGGCTCCTACAGAGAGAGACCTTGAACAATGCTCCATGAAAGGCAAGAAAATGGCAAGTATTAATGAACAAGTTCACTAATTCAGTAGTCATAATTACTGTGAATTACACTCTGTCAGTAATTGTCTTGATAGTCACGTGGTCATCTTCTCCACCTCTGGGGCCATTTTAAATATCCATTGCCTTAGGATGGACTCCCACCAGAATGTTCTCTAAATAGGAAGGGAAAATGTTAATATGTGCCACCTGCTGGTTGCAGGTGGCACATACAATGTTTTATTAATTATCCTACAGGTGGATTTAAAAAAATGCTCTACATTCATTAGTTTTCATGATTCTAATTTTTTCAGCACTTCAATACACAGGGTATGAATGACATTACATTAACCACGTTTTGTAAAAGGCATAACAGCATACCACAACAGACCTGTGGCTGCTAACAAGCTGCAGCCTGGTGCTCTCATAACGACTGTGTCTTGTTTCCATGAAATAAGAGTCATTGCAGAAATCATGGTGTAGTGTTTTGTGCTGGACTGTTGTCACCTGGTGATGTGTAATGAGTGCCAAGAAGCACAGTCTCTTCATCATCACTTTATTGCTCCACAACACCTGCTAGATGATGTATGAAGGTCACTGACTGGTCCATCTCCACTTAAAGCACAGGAATGAGAAGGTTATGTAGCTGGCTAAAAGCTTCCCCTCCATTAACCTTAACAAACAAGGAAACAAACAATAATGTAAATTAGAAAGTAATGGTGCCTTATTTGTATACATGGTGGTGAAGTTACCTGTAAAATGTACTTCATCACATAAGCAAACTAAGGGTTAACAGCTTGCTGCTTACCTAACACCACTGCTCACACTGACTCGCCAAGATATGATTAACTGTTTTCCTTGTTTTCCCTGAACAAAACCTTCAGCTAGCTCTGTGATAGGGATGTCACCCGTTCCATATTTTATGGAATTAATGAATAAAATCCCGTTCCGTCCTTCAGATGAGACGTTAAACCGAGGTCCTGACCCTCTATGATCATTAAAGATCCCATGGCACTTATCACAAAGAGTAGGTGGTCCCCCGGGGTCCTGGCAACATTCCCAACCTGGCTTTCTCCATCTGGCCACCTCATCATCCCCCATGCAATTGGCTCAATGGTTCCTCCCTCTCCACCTCAAGCTGATGTGTGGTGAGTGTTCTGGTGCAAAATGGCTGCCGTGCATTACCCAGGTGGTGCTGCACATTGGTGGTGGTTAAGGCGAGTTTCCCCCTTCAATGTGAAGCATTTTGGGTGTCTAGATAAAGCGTTATATAAATATAATCCATTATTATGTTATTAAAATCAAAAACAATTAAGAATCAAACTATTTTTCCTCATACATTATTATTAGAGAGTAATTGTTTTTTGTAAACGAATTACATTGTGGATGGGCAGCACTGACTTTCCACGCTTGTGTGTGTGTGTGTGTGTGTTTGTGTGTCTGTGTGCATGTGTTTTCTGGTACATGTTGCCTTGTGTTGCAGCCGCCAATCGTGTGCTAGCGCAAGCGTATACTTCTCACAAGCCACATACAGCCATGGCTTCTTCCTCCTCAAGTCCTCCTCTGGTACTGAGGCGTTTACAACAATATTGAGTTGAATGACAGGATCAGTATTGAAGATTGTGAGGAAGCCTGGCCTGAGTGGCTAAAATGTAGGAGGCAGACTCAAAACTGTTTCTGTATGATAAGTGATTTATTTACATGGTGTAGCTACATGTAAAACAAAAGAATGAACAACAAAACTCAACTCATAACAACTGAACTGAAATTAACATCATGTGCACACATCTACACCCTGACGTCCTTCCCAACTTACAACTCCAGAGCTACTGTTTACATGCTCTGGGACTTGATCAGCAGCACCTGAGTTTAGGCTGCACCACTGTGGCAGGGAAAGCCAGCGCCAATGATGATTAAGATGATGGGACAAATGGTGTGTTCTCACACACTGTGTCACAAGGATCGTGGTTTGAATGCGTCAGAGAGGAGGCATTCAACACACATCGATTGATTGTATGCCATAAAGCATTTTTCTGTTGCCAAGGGGGGGGGGGGGGGTTAAGCAGCATATGTGTGGTGCGGTATGTAAATGACCAGGAGGTGTTGAATAATGTGCATGCACCTGGCAAGAAAGTCCAGTCCGTGATCCAAGAGGGGTTGTCCGAGGAAGTCCGGGTCCGAGATCCGGGAAGTTGAGTCCGAAAGGAGGAGGTCCAGGTAGACACGGGGGGAGATCGCTGTAGAGGGCTGCCTGATGGCCGCAGGTGTGCCTGATGGCCGCAGGTGTGCCTGATGGATGATGGCAAACACCTGGTGCAGTGCAGCGCTCGTCTCCTCACTCGGATGTTTCCGGCACGTCCGAGCTGGGGGAGTGGCTTGAACGTGCCGGGGAGACAGCTCGGGGCGGTGTAACCACAACAGGGTGGCTGTCATATTTTTTTGCACATAGTTTTGCACCTCGGCCCATTGTCACCATATTCCGCTGAAGTGCTCACACAGCTTGTGTGATGATGTGATTATTTGTAAGGAGGATTTGCATTTTCTATAGAAATTAGTTTTTTGTTTTGGTGATAACTGTCTCTCTACGTGATGTTTGCTCATTGCATTGCCTAGGCTGGACTAGCATCTTGATTTGTGTTGCAGAGCTGGAATGGTCATGGTAACTTCTGCAGTACTATAGGAGAGACACAGTAAGCTAGGCTAGTAGTTTGCTTTTGTTCCTGGTGAGGGAAGGGTGGTCAGAGGTCAGAGGTCATAGGGCCCGGGTGTAAGAGTCACGGTTCACTACTGTGATATGATAACTGCTCACCTACTCACCTTCAGGAAATATAAAGATTTGATGTTTGGAAGATTACCCAAGAAATTAAATATTAGGCAACATTCTTGTTAGCTAGTTCCATACATAGAATTACAGATAGGATGTTAGGGTTTGTGGAAGACCCCAAGCGCACGACACCAGACAGAGATGGGGTTAGCCGAAAACTGGCGTACTTTATTCCTTACGCGTACAGATAGTCAAACATAGGAAGGCAATGAGCGACAAGGAAAAAACGGAAAGTCCAAGGGGGAAAAAAACTCGTGGCCACGGCGCGGGGTGAGTGAGCCATAACATAGGAAAGGGAGAAGTAACCTGCTGTCCTATCATGAGTTGACTGATGTTAAACATTGCATTAGCCTAATTCTGATTAGGGGGTCCAATTCTTTAAATGTATAATATTTAATGAATCATTATGACAATTATAGATAATACAAGGGATACAGATTGATTTTATTTCGAACATGCTAAAATAACAAAACAAAATACACAGGCAGGAATACAAGAACAAATGGAAATAATAGTAAACATATTTTGCAAACTCTGTAAAAACACAAGTAATAACTGGACCATGTTCAAAAAGGGCATAGGATGAAGTAAAGAACTTTTCTGGTCCTACCCCTTTCTTATACTTTATCAATCAAATCAAACCAAATCAAAACTTTCAAGACAAAACAAAAGTGGGAAAAAAAAGAAAAGAAATGCCAATGCATAGAGCTCAAAATAAACAAAACAGTACAAGTGAAACAAGGCACCTTACACGTCATGTATCATGTCATGTTATTCCAGTCCACCTCTTTGTTCATCCAGCCTATATCTATTCAATATGTTGTTTTTTAAACAGTTGTTTAAATGTACTTATTGATGTACACATCTTCATTTCTTTTTTACAGTTGTTCCACAGATTGACTCCTTTGATGGATATACAATGAAGATTTGCATTTGTCCTCACTAGTTTTTTTTGAATACACATATTCCTCTGAGATGGTGTATACTTTCCCTCATTTGGAACAACTTTTGAACACTGTTTGGTAATTGCTGTTTTTTACTCTGTACATGATTTGAATTGTTTTGAAGTCAACCAAATCCCTAAAATTTAGTGCTTTCAGTTTGATAAAGAGTGGGTTTGTAGACTCTCTGTAAGTGCTTTTGTTTACAATTCTTATGGCTCTTTTTTGAAGGATGAAAATTGGATCTGTGTTTGTTTTGTACAGTGGCTTGCAAAAGTATTCATACCCCTTGAACTTTTCCACATTTTGTCACGTTACGACCACAAACATAAATATATTTTATTGGAATTTTATGTGAAAGACCAACACAAAGTGGCACACAATTGTGAAGTACAAAGAAAATTATACATGATTTAATTTTTTTTTTACAAATAAAAAACTGAAAAGTGCGGTGTGCAAAAGTATTCAGCCCTCTTTTCTCTGAGTGCAACCCATTGCCTTCAGAACTTGCCTGATGATTGCTGAATGATCGAATGTTGACCTAATGACTAAATAGAGTCAACCTGTGTGTAATCTAATCTCAGTACAAATACAGCTGTTCTGTGATGGCCTCAGAGGTTGTTAAGAGAATATTGGGGAGCAAACAGCATCATGAAGTCCAAGGAACACACCAGGCAGGTCAGGGATAAAGTTGTGGAGAAGTTTAAAGCAGGGTTAGGCTATAAAAAGATTTCCCAAGCTTTGAATATCTCACGGAGCACTGTTCAATCCATCATCCAGAAATGGAAAGAATATGGCACAACTGCAAACCTACCAAGACACGGCTGTCCACCTAAACTTACAGGCCGAACAAGGAGAGCACTGATCAGAGATGCAGCCAAGAGGCCCATGGTGACTCTGGATGAACTGCAGAGATCCACAGCTGAGGTGGGGGAATCTGTCCACAGGACAACTATTGGTCGTGCACTGCACAAATCTGGCCTTTATGGAAGAGTGGCAAGAAGAAAGCCATTGTTAAAAGAAAACCATAAGAAGTCCCGTTTGCAGTTTGCCAGAAGCCATGTGGGGGACACAGCAAACATGTGGAAGAAGGTGCTCTGGTCAGATGATACCAAAATTGAACTTTTTGGCCTAAATGTAAAACGCTATGTGTGGCGGAAAACTAACACTGCACATCACTCTGAACACACCATCCCCACTGTCAAACATGGTGGTGGCAGCATCATGCTCTGGGGGTGCTTCTCTTCAGCAGGGACAGGGAAGATGGTCAGAGTTGATGGGAAGATGGATGGCGCCAAATACAGGGCAATCTTGGAAGAAAACCTGTTGAAGTCTGCAAAAGACTTGAGACTGGGGCAGAGGTTCACCTTCCAGCAGGACAACAACCCTAAACATAAAGCCAAGGCTACAATGGAATGGTTTAAAACAACACATATTCATATGTTAGAATGGCCCAGTCAAAGTCCAGACCTAAATCCAATTGAGAATCTGTGGCAAGATCTGAAAACGGCCGTTCACAAACGCTCTCCATCTAATCTGACTGGGCTTGAGCTGTTTTGCAAAGAAGAATGGGCAAAACTTTCAGTCTCTAGATGTGCAAAGCTGGTAGAGACGTACCCCAAAAGACTTGCAGCTGTAATTGCGGCAAAAGGCGGTTCCACAAAGTATTGACTCAGGGGGGCTGAATACTTTTGCACACCGCACTTTTCAGTTTTTTATTTGTGACATTTTTTTTAAATCATGTATAATTTTCTTTGTACTTCACAATTGTGTGCCACTTTGTGTTGGTCTTTCACATAAAATTCCAACAAAATATATTTATGTTTGTGGTCGAAATATGACAAAATGTGGAAAAGTTCAAGGGGTATGAATACTTTTGCAAGCCACTGTATGTGTTCCCCCACACTTCCACACAGGAGGTGATGTATGGAAGTATGAAGGAGCAGTACAAGGTGTATAGTGCTGGTTGATGCAGGAGATCTTTGACTTTATATAGTATTGCAATTGACTTGGATATTTTTGCTTTAATATACTTTATACACTCACCGGTCACTTTATTAGGCACACCTGTCCAACTGCTCGTTAACGCAAATTTCTAATCAGCCAATCACATGGCAGCAACTCAATGCATTTAGGCATGTAGACGTGGTCAAGACGATCTGCTGCAGTTCAAACCGAGCATCAGAATGGGGAAGAAAGGTGATTTAAGTGACTTTGAACGTGGCATGGTTGTTGGTGCCAGACGGGCTGGTCTGAGTATTTCAGAAACTGCTGATTTACTGGGATTTTCACGCACAACCATCTCTAGGGTTTACAGAGAATGGTCCGAAAAAGAGAAAATATCCAGTGAGCGGCAGTTCTGTGGGCGAAAATGCTTTGTTGATGCCAGAGGTCAGAGGAGAATGGCCAGACTGGTTCGAGCTGATAGAAAGGCAACAGTAACTCAATTAACCACTTATTACAACCGAGGTATGCAGAAGAGCATCTCTGAACGCACAACACGTCGAACCTTGAGGCAGATGGGCTACAGCAGCAGAAAACCACACCGGATGCCACTCCTGTCAGCTAAGAACAAGAAACTGAGGCTACAATTCGCACAGGCTCACCAAAATTGGACAATAGAAGATTGGAAAAACGTTGCCTGGTCTGATGAGTCTCGATTTCTGCTGCGACATTCGGATGGTAGGGTCAGAATTTGGCGTCAACAACATGAAAGCATGGATCCATCCTGCCTTGTATCAATGGTTCAGGCTGCTGGTGGTGGTGTAATGGTGTGGGGGATATTTTCTTGGCACACTTTGGGCCCCTTAGTACCAATTGAGCATCGTGTCAACGCCACAGCCTACCTGAGTATTGTTGCTGACCATGTCCATCCCTTTATGACCACAGTGTTCCCATCTTCTGATGGCTACTTCCAGCAGGATAACGCGCCATGTCATAAAGCTCGAATCATCTCAGACTGGTTTCTTGAACATGACAATGAGTTCACTGTACTCAAATGGCCTCCACGGTCACCAGATCTCAATCCAATAGAGCACCTTTGGGATGTGGTGGACCGGGAGATTCGCATCATGGATGTGCAGCCGACAAATCAGCAGCAACTGCGTGATGCTATCATGTCAATATGGACCAAACTCTCTGAGGAATGTTTCCAGTACCTTGTTGAATCTATGCCACAAAGGATTAAGGCAGTTCTGAAGGCAAAATGGGGTCCAACCCGGTACTAGCAAGCTGTACCTAATAAAGTGGCCAGTGAGTGTATGTGGTTTCCAACATAATTTATTGTCTATTATTACTCCAAGAAGTTTTATTTCTGACACTTTTTCGATTTCTACATACTTTATCATGAGCTTCTTGTTTGAGTTTGTTAACCGATTCCCAAATATTATGAATTTCATTTTGCATAAATGTAGTGTTAGTTTATTTGAATCAAACCAATTCTTTAGTTTCTTCAATTAATTTCCTTCTGTATTCAAAAGTTGTTCCAAGTTGTCCCCACTGCAAAGTAGGTTTGTGTCATCTTCAAATAAAATTATTTTAAGTGTTTTTGAAACCTCACATATATTATTAATGTACAAAATAAACAATGGCCCCAACACTGAGCCTTGAG
Source organism: Lampris incognitus (assembly GCF_029633865.1). NCBI lineage: Eukaryota > Metazoa > Chordata > Actinopteri > Lampriformes > Lampridae > Lampris > Lampris incognitus. The sequence continues at coordinate 2,590,142 of NC_079228.1, forward strand.
GAACTCCACACTTAACCTTCATTAATTGTGATTTATAATTATTAATTTGCACATATTGCAACCCGGGAACCGTCGCCACAGCCGGGACGCGAACCCGTATCTCCCACACCGCGAGCGACAACGTTAACCAGTCGATTAAAGGTTCCGACCCGTTAGCCAAGGGCTAAGTGAGCCTATTCATCTGTGATCATTACCTTGCCCCCTTCCTTCGGGATTCGTGTCCCCGCGAATCGCCACAGCCAGGACACGAACCTGGGGCTCCCGCATCGCGAGCGACTATGTTAACCAGTCGACTAAAGGGTCCGCCCCGTTAGCCAAGGGCTACCGAGCTTATTCATCCGTGATCGTTACCTTGCCCTCTTCCTTCGAGATTCGCGTCCCCGTGAATTGCTACAGCCAGGATGCGAACTCGGCGCTCCCGCACCACAAGCGACTACGTTAACCACCCAACTAAAGGGTCCGACCCATTAGCCAAGGTGTCTACTTATTCGTGTACGTTACACTACCCCGCCTCCTTCGGGAGGCGCGTCCTCGCTCTTCAGTATATCAGCTCCCTCACGCCTCTGGGCGCACGCGCTTCCGATGACGTCACAGTCTCACCATCCCACTTCTGACACCAAAGTAGCAAACTAGGGGGGCAGCGCAGGACGCCGCATCCGAGACGCGAACCCGTGGCTGCCACACCGCAAGCGACTACGTCAACCAGTCGACTAAAGGGTCCGACCTTTATTGGTTCCTATTATTCAGGTAACTGGATAGCCAAGAAAGAGCTGCTCCTCCGATTCCATATTTTTGAAGTTTTATTAATAATAAGTCATGGTCAACCGTATCAAATGCTTTTTTTAGATCTAAGAATACTCCTACAGCATATTCTTTGTGTTCTATAGCAGGTGTTATCTCTTCCACAAAATCAATGAGTGCTGATAATGTAGTCCTATTGGTTCTAAATCCATAATGTTGTTCACACAGTACATTATGTTTTGTGATAAAATCATCCAACCTTGAGTCGAATATTTTTTTCCAGTATTTTAGAGAATTGTGAAAGCAAAGAAACAGGTCTGTAATTTGAGAGTGTGTGTCTGTCTCCAGCCTTGTATATGGGTATGACTTCAGCTGTTCTCATTTTACATGGAAAAACACCAGTTTTCAGAGACTGATTGCATATATATGTAAGAGGTTTCACCACACACTCAATAATATCTTTAACTAGTGACATTTCAATACCATTGCAGTCTGTTGACTTCTTACTCTTAAATCTTTTGGCAATGTCAGTATTTCTTTTTCATCTGCTCCCTTTAAAAACAAAGATTCTTTTAGCTGTACATCTTTACTTGCCACCTCATTTCTACAGCCAGTGCTTGTAATCTCCCCAGCCAAACCAGGACAAACACCAACCAAAAATATAATTGAATTCATTAACAATTAAGACCATATCGTTGATAGTTTTATTATTTTTGGTTAGGAAGCAATTTGGGTGTCCAGTTTTACCCTTTTTATTTTTAATAATATCATTCAATACCATCCATGTATTGTTTATGTTGTTTTTAGTAATTTGCTGTAATAATCCCTTCTGGTGTTTCTCATAATTTTTGTCAGTTTGTTTTTATGTGTCTTGTATTTGTGTTGCGAATCTTTTGTTCTCTTCTTTAAAAAGTCTTTATATAATATTTTTTTCTTCTTACATGAGTTTAATAATCCCTTAGTTAACCATGGCTTTTCGGTAATTTTCTGTTTTACTACTTTCTTAACTAGAGGACAGTTTTTTTTCCCATAAAGAGCCGTTATTATTGACAACAATGTGTCATGGGCTTTGTCTACATCTTCCACATAGACTTTATTCCAGTCTTGTACCATTAGATCGTTTTAAAAGAATTAATTGTCCCTTCTGTTTTTTGTCTAATTATTTTGCGTGTTGTGACATCCTTATTTGCCCCTGTACAGCTCTGAATGACTGCAGACACTGGCAGATGGTCACTTGTGTCATTTATTATTCGCCCACGTATTACTTTCCTATCAACAACGTTAGTGAATATATTATCAATTAGTGCAGCACTGTGGGCTGTTATTCTGGTCGGGCGTGTGATTGAGGGATACAGGCTCATACTGTACATTGAATTAATGAATTCTGTAGTGGTATTGTGTTCAAGTGGGTTTAACAAATCAATATTGAAGTCCCCACAAACAAAAACCATTGTCTTATTAATGTTCTCATACATCTCAAATAACGTTTCCCTAAATGTATCAATACATGATCCTGGAGTTCTGTATACACAGCTTATTAGTATGTTTTTTGGTTTCTCTAGTTCTATTTCTACAGTAATACATTCCATGATATTGTCTACTACTTGTGACATACCATTGATAGATTTACAGTTATAGTTTTTGTCAGTGTACAAAGCAATTCCTCCACCCTTTTTTTTTATTCCTATTCATAGAATACATCTCATATCCCTCAATAACGACCATGGCAGATTGTTCCTCATTGTTGCAGTGAATTGGTTCTTCAGCTGTCTTAAACAGTGTTGGATCTTTGAAAGGTTTGAATCCAGGCTCCTACTATTGAAATGTATGATTGATATTACTCCATTCATTTTTTAATTTCTGTTAAACTGTTCCTCAGTATAGTATTCACAATGGTTGCGTGTGTTGATGTAGAAATTGTTCTCAGGATCAATATCGTTCTCCATATCATGTCTATTATGTTCAGTGAATTCAAAGGTTTTCAGTCCAGCTGTTTCATATTCTGAGATCAGTACGTGTTGATTAGTATCTCCAGTTGGAGATGAATGACATGTGTCATTGAGGCTTGTCATGGGTTGTAATTGTCATGGATGTCAGAATTATTACCTTTGCTGTTCTCCAAGGGTTGTCATCTCTGATACTTGTCCAGCTCTGCAATGTCCTCGATGGCCAGCACTTTAGCTTCCTCTGGAAATCCATTCAGTTTTATGAACACTTGACAGTTTGTTGTCCATGTTGATTGAATCCTGTTTTGCTTCTTCAAGATGCGTGCTTGTCTGGCGATGTCCGCGTTTTTCTTCGTCAAGTGCTCGTTGATATGCACGTTGGTGCCTTTCAGCTCCCTTCCCTGCCTGAGCAGTGCTGCTTTTTTATTTCCTGCTCACAGGACGAATTATTATGGCTGGTTTCACTTTTTTATATTTTTGGGGAAGAGGATGACACGCCTCGATATCTCTGCTGTCCACTTTTACTTCCTTACTGTTGAAGAAGGGGATCACTTGCTGCTCGAGGGAGACCGGGGCAGGCTCGGTGGGCTCTGGATCCTTCGCTGCAGCCCTGGCGTAGGGCCGAGGCCGGATTTCCAAGCCGCTAATAATCAGACCATTCATCCTGGAGTATTGTTCCAGGTCTGCCACACGGCCCCCAGTATGGTTATTTATTTATTTTTTTAAATCTTTGTCATCATTTTGTCTTCTTAGGTCCTTTATTTCTCCTGTCAAGTCCATTATCCGTTGTTTCTGTTGTTTAAGGATGTTTGCGATCTCTTCTGACATAAAGTTTAGAGATTTATTTGTCTTCAGCTTCCTCGTGTGTAACTGTGCTTGCCTGCGGTGGCCCCATCTTGTGCCTCGGTGTGGGAACCGGTAGTTAATCTGGTAGTGAACTTTAACACTACCAGGTCTGGTTATGTCACCGCACCGCACCAGTGCTAGCCACAAACTGACCAAGCTAGCCTCCATAGCTAAACTAGCTAGGTTCAGCTAGCTTGCCGGTTTGTCGTCTCTCTATTTGAAGTCTGTGTTCTTAGCTCGTTGTCTCAATCCAAGCGTAGGTCAAAACCGAAATATAACAAGTAGGTAACCCAAGATCCGAAACCCAAAAGCAGCTGTTTAAGGCAAAGACAGTCCAAAAGCTGGGAGACACGAGCAGATACAAAGAAACACAGCGACCGGATGCAGCGGAACACAGCTTATTTCATAGCTGGTAAAAATTACATTCGTTTTAAAACATTTAAATATTAGGTTGAATTTATTAAAAAGAATAAAAAAATGTGTACTGAATAGATTAAAAAGCTCTGAATTAATTTGTTATTGAGAGTATTGTAACGATCACGGATGAATAGGCTTGGTAGCCCTTGGCTAACGGGTCGGACCCTTTAGTCGACTGGTTAACGTTTTTTTTTCAAATGTGGCGAATTCGGGGGGCAGCCCGGCCGGACCGTCACAGCCGGGACGCAAACTCGTGTATTCCGCACCGCAGCTAAAGGGCCCGACCCGTTAGCCAAGGGCTACCGAGCCTATTCATCCCTGATCGTTACATTGCCCGCTTCCTTCGGGAATCGCCACAGCCAGGACGCGAACCTGGGGCTCCCGCACCTCGTGCAACTACGTTAACCACTCGCCTAAAGGGTCCGACTCGGGCTACCGAGCCTATTCATCCGTGTTACAGTATTTTTATCTACACAGTTTACCTTTATTAACAAAGCATTGAGCATATTTTTGAACTTTTGAGTAATTTTAAGTTAGCTGCCACCCCCTACTCCTTTTCCTTATTTTCATCTCTCAAAGATTGCAGCCATACACTGTTAGTACAGAAGGTCTTGTCCATGCCTTGAGTCACCAGGTGTTCACACAACGGGGTGCTTTATGTGCTTAGATCCAAAGTATTTCACAACACAGCTAATAGTGAGGGAAAGTTAGGAAAATCTGGGAAGTAAAGCATTACCAAGAAATGTCTTCATGAATGTGTTCATAGAGGTGTGTAATAACATGTATTAAAATGTTGAAATTCAACACCAGGGGGAAACCCTGAAAAAACCTGATCAAAGTTGGGGTATTGACACCAGTATTAAAAAAATCAACTTCCGGTTTAGGAAAAAAGGGTACCAAAACATTTTTGTACATAATTTTCTGAACAAAAAAGTCTCTTGGGGTAAGTCTCTAACTCACTCGTGTAATTTTTTATGATTTTTAAAAGATTTTTTATTTTTTATTCTTTTTATTTTTTCGTCCCGTTCTTAAGGCCCTTTCCATCCACCCCCTCCCAGTGAGAGACCCTTGTTCTTTAATTCATCTATTCTTTTATTTTCATTTTTTGTTTTGAAAATATTGTAGTAAAATAGAGAGGAAGGGGGGGGGTCCGGGTTAGGGTGATTTTTTGAAAAAGATTTAGATAAATCATTTTTATCATAACAAATCACAGCAAGGCTGTAGAGACTTACTTTTGTTTGTTTTTTCATGATTCTGAGTTGATTGCTAGCATTTAATTTTCTCTAGATCTACTCCTTAGTGGAATAACCGCCATGCCAACTTTTGCATATATATTTTTTTGCATTTATTACAATAGTTGCAATAGTCAGAGAAAATCCATGTCAAATGCTTCACAAGTCAATGTCTGAGTCTTCTTCAAGACCATCATGAATACCATTCTTGCATGTAATGCCTTTACAAACTCCACATGCTGAGATGCACTTGACACCATTCTTCTTGCTAGTCCATGGGCCAGAGCCCAAAATTTCCTATTTCGGTACACTCAAGGTGGCAAAACTTACTTATAATTTTTTAAAGGATCCATGTCTGTAGATGATATTTTGGTATGATAACCATTCCTGAGTGGCAGCTGTATCACAGTTATCAGCTCATGAAGTTAACCACCCCCTAAAGTAAACTGCATTTTAGACGCTGGTGCATATCCTGGTTTAGCCTCATGGTCAGGACATTTTTCAATGTTCTATAATGTTGTCTTTGGTATCATTTTAAAGGGGACCTTCTTAGCTTTCATTCAAGCCCTGTTGTGGATATTTCTCACAAATATAGAGGTCACTTGAGCTCTTCAACCCGCCAATAACACACATCTTTCTGCAATGTTCGCCTAAACTATATACTTTCTTTTAGCCCTGTGGCATCTAGGAATATCAGGGACACAAAACACAAAAACTGGAATACTCACAGGACTGTAAAGATTCAGGAAATGTATAATATACCCATACTATTTCTTTGTGTGAGGTGATTGTGAACCTTAAATTAGAAGGGCATTATTACTAAGAAACTAACTAGACCAAAGCCAGTTAGTCCATGGGTCAGACCAGATATCGATATCACCCAAGGTGACACAACTTCACTGGTGCCATTGTATTTGGTACACTAACAGAAGTAAAATAATACATGATAACCTTTCCAAATGAGCAGCTATTTCATTTTTCTTTCAGGAAACCTGTTTCTGTGCCTCTCACGATTGTGTATTTGCCCAGATTTTTACACATATAGCATTTCAACACCCCTTGTACTGATTAGCCTAGCTTAAACTCTGGGACAGTTCTTAGTTGGCCAACAACCAAGGATAACCAGTACTGTGTACTTCCATTCATTGTGCTAAGCTAGGCTAACGTGCAGCCAGATAGATTTCTACTAAACACATATAGAGGAAACTGGTATCTATCTTCTTGTCTCACTCTGGAGAAGATTGTAAGCTAATTTCCCATAATGTTAGCATGTTCTTTTAACGTATATGTTAATATGATTAGTTAAAGTGGCTACGAGGAACTTTCATCTTGTGTTGATTTTAGCGGCCTCATGTGGACAAAATACAGCTGTTGCATAGCAACTAGGTAATGTATCTATTTGTGGCTATGTAAGATAAATAATGGTAATATGACGCTGGTGAAGCAAAGTAAACTTTGTTTTAGTAGTGTTCATACACCTAAGTTACATGTATTTGTTTGTATGTGGCAGGTGAAAACTGACTGAATATGGCCACTGGTGAACAAGCAAGTTTTTACCCAATACCAAAGCGCCCACGGGTGGAGTGCATTATCCACTGTTCTGATGATACAGATAAGCTGGTTTCACTACAAAGTGTCGACTCATGGAGAACTCTGCTCAGGGCAGCTCAGTTACGAAATCATGCACCAGTTTTGAAACTGGCAAAAGACATTCCTGAGGGACAGATTCCAGCAATCTACTACCACAGAAAGTGTCGCAGTATCTTCACTATGAAGCAAATTCTTGATGGCCTCCTTGCAAAAGAAAAGAAAAGTTGTGTCTCTGCTGAAGAGAAACAATCTAAGAGAGTAGCTCGACATGCTCCAAGTACATCTAGGACTTATGATGCAGAGTGCATATTTTGTCAGAAAAACAGCAAATATTCCAAGAGACAGAATACGAGAGAAGTACTGGTGCAGTGTCGAGAACTGCGAGCTGATGCAAAGATCAGGAGTGCAGCCACAAAGAAAAGGGACAGCAGAATCCTTGCCATTGTGAGTAGAGACCTTGTAGCAGCTGAAGGGCACTACCACAGGTCATGCTATAGACTTTACACCAAAGAAGAGGTTTCCAAAGGAGAGGTTGCCAGCAATGAAGATGATGATGCTGCAGCCCAGTATGAAGCTGCTGTGAATAAGGCATACAATGAGCTGTTCCTCTTCATCAGGATGGAGCTTGTTGGCAATCCTCAAGTGATGACAATGACTGATCTCTCTTCTAGACTGGTAGCTTCAATGAACTCCCAAGGCATTGCCCAAGTCAAGGAATCAACCAAGAAGCACATAAGGCGAAACCTGGAGAGTGAGTTTGCTGGAGCCTTGCAGATATTCCCTGATGAGAAAGGAAAATTCCTCCTCTATCCCGATTACTTGTCCATGAGGGAACTTGCCAAAGAAAATCAGTCTCTCAAAAGGGAGCTGCAGACCCTGAAAAGTGTCAGTGCACAAGATGTTATAGCCAAAGCAGCCATCAAATTGAGAGCAGACATTAAAAGTCAAGATGTTCCTCAAACCTGGCCGCCTGAAGTCAAACCAGAAGCAGAATGTCCTACCATTCCAGAGTCGCTCATTATCTTCCTGTACTCTCACAGGCTCAAATGATCCTGATCATGCATCCCAGAGAGTGCAGTGCCTTCTGCAGTCATTTGGCCATGACATAGTATATGCAGTGACATGTGGAAATACCAAGCCTTCCAAGCACATTGTTCTGCCATTCAGTGTCAAATCGTTGACAGGAAATGTAGAGTTGATAAACATCCTCAACCGACTTGGTCACAGTGTGTCCTATTCACAGATGGAAGCGATCAACACTGCCCTGTGTCTCCAAAAACTCTCATCATCAGGGAGTGGCATTGCCCTTCCAGCTAACATCCATCCTGGCATATTCACAACTTTAGCCTGGGACAATATCGACCGTCTTGAAGAAACTGTCAGTGGTGAGGGAACATCTCACAGAGTCAATGGGATTGCTGTGCAAGCAAAGCCAGTCAACCCACTTCCTGTCCAACCCATGCCCACTGTTCCCAAAACAAAGAAGAGAAGCATTGATGGACCCCCACCAATGTTACCAACTTACAATGCTGGACAACGGGTAGGGCCACCACAAAGCAAAAAGTCAGATGCCGATACTGCAGCCAATACTAAGCTTGCCAGAGAGAAAAACCTTCTTTGGGTCCTAGCACGCATGTCACAACAAGAAGAACAGTCAGTCAGCAGCTGGACAGGCTTCAACATCCTGACTCGAGGAGAGATGACGGTCATCCCCGACAATATAGGCTATCTGCCTACCATCAATGCTCCAGCGACACAAATGTCTACTGTCAACGAGGTGCTTAACCAGTCACTGAGCATCATGCAGTGCTTAGGCCTGAGGAAGATTGTCTGTGTCTTTGACCAAGCCCTGTATGCCAAGGCTGTCGAGATCACATGGAAACACCATGACAAGTTCCATGATATCATCGTTAGGCTTGGGGTATTCCACACCATCTGCACACTGCTGGCAATAATAGGAAAGCGTTTCCAAGATGCTGGACTCAAAGACCTCTGCATTGAGTCTGGCATGATTGCAGAAGGCTCAATTGCTGGTGATATGGATGGCCGCAAGTACAACAGGGCAGTGCGACTACACAAGCTCCTGTATGAGGCTCTCATGCGACTGACCTTGAATGGTTTCCTGTCCTGGTTGGAAGAAACTCACAGGAATGACATGGTTCACCTGAATGAGACACTGAAGACCATTGATAGCCTTGGGAAAGAAGTCTCACAACATGCTTTGAAGGAGGTCCTCGAGAACAGCTCTTGTACACGCACCATGGATCTATTTGAAGTCTACCGTGAGTTCCTTAGAGGTGGAAATGACAGCCTCTCGAACTTCTGGATGTCCTATTTGGACATGGCTGAAATCTTGTTGGGGCTCATCCGAGCATCCAGAGAGGGAGACTGGATGCTACACTTGGCTAGCATTCGAGCAATGATCCCATGGTGCTTTGCTTATGACAGGATGAATTATGCACGCTACCTCCCCTACTACTACGCCCAGATGTCTGAGCTGCCCATTACACACCCAGATGTGTACACAGAATTCATGGAAGGAGGCTTCTCAGTCCAACTGGGCTCCACCAATCCCTTTGGCCGAATCCCTGTTGACCAAGCTATAGAAGACACGGTGAACAAAGACACCCAAACAGCTGGAGGGACAAAGGGATTCAGCTTGAAGCCAGGAGCTGTGACCAAATATTATCTCACAGCTGAGTATAGAAGCATGTACCTCAGACAGCTGAGAGACCTGACAGGTCAAGGCAGGTGCAAATGGTCTCATCCAGATCTACAGAGTCCAAGGATCAAGAGAGATGAAGCAGATGTCCAGTCTCTCATGGCCCTTATGGAGAATAACTGGCTCAATCCTATGTCCCCTGATGAGATTGATTTGGTTAGCCTCTCCACTGGCAACATGGCTCCACCTGATGTGACCATAGATCTCTTGAGAGCTCTTGAGAAAGGAGAAGAGGCCTACCAAGCATTCCAGCAAACAAGGTTAGATGCAGACCCACCACCTGTGAAATTCCACGACAAGATGACCAAGCAAAGTCTGAAAACATTCTCCAATGTCAGCACAAAACAAGCTCATGGAAAGAAAGCACAGGATGTGGTTCTGAAGGCAGATAGAAACCTTTTCAGTCACATGATCCTGGTGGCTGAAAGCAGGAAGGTGAATCTGAAGGATGTCCTTGCCTACCCATTGGGCCCACTACCATGGGCACTGGCAAATGCTGATGGGTCCTTACGAAAAACAAACAAGGCTGCACTTGCCAGAGAGCTTGAAAAGAATGTATCTCCTGCAGAAGACATCCCAATCCCATCTACTTCCATCATTGATGGGATGAGCCTGGTCCAAAAAATGAATGGCAACAACAAAACCTTTGCACAGGTGGCAGAGTCAGCCTTGACCCAGGTCCTCCATGAGGGAGCACAGAGTGGGAGGATTGATGTTGTTTTTGATGTCTATCACCAGACTTCGATCAAAGATGCTGAACGACTGAACCGGGGTGGAGACATCACTCTCCAGTACAAGAATCTTGCAGGGGGACACCACGTCCAGCAGTGGAGAAAATTTCTGTGCAGTTCCTCCAACAAGACCAGTCTCATCAAGTTTCTGGTGGAAGAGTGGAAACTCCCACGATACAGAGCTATGCTGCATGGCAAGGTGTTGTACATGACCTGTGAGGAAACCTGCTGCAAGTTGACAGAAGATGGGTGTGAGGAAGCAGCAGAACTGCACTCCACACATGAAGAAGGTGACACCCGTCTGCTCCTGCATGCATTGCATGCAGCAAATGCGGGCTCAAAGTCAGTTATCATCACAGCTGAGGACACTGATGTCATGGTGCTTTGTCTTGGCTTCCAGAAGGACATCACCTGTCCCATCTACCAGAAGTGTGGGACTCAGAACCGCACACGGTTTGTCGACATCACCAAACTGGCAAGTTCACTTGGAGACAGCATCTGTGACAGCCTAATTGGCTTACATGCCTTCACAGGCTGCGACACTGTCAGTGCATTCGCTGGTCGAGGGAAGCTGAATGCCCTGAAGATAGTGAGAAAACACACTTCCTGCCAAGAGACTTTTAGTCAACTGGGACAGACATGGAATGTGAGTGATGAGCTGTTCCATAAAATTGAGCAGTTCACCTGTCGGATGTATGTTGCTAATAGCAGCACTGCTGAGGTGAACAAACTGCGTTACCAGCTCTTCTGCACCAAAAGGGGAGAGGTTGAGTCCAGCCAGCTGCCACCATGTAGAGACTGTCTCTTTATGCATGTTCAACGAGCCAACTATCAGGCAGCAATATGGAAGTGCTGTCTGCAGGCTAACCCTGTGGTGCCAAGCCCTACTGAGTATGGATGGACAGACGATGAAGGCAAGCTGGCCATTTACTGGATGCGCTCCCCACCTGCACCAGATGTGGTCTTGGAAATGCTAACATGCAAGTGTGTGCATTCATGCAAAATGCCAAGCTGCATGTGCCTGTCAAATGGACTTCCATGCACAGACATGTGCAGGTTACAGACCTGCAGTACCCAAAAACAGCAGGATGGTCCAGAACTGGACTTTGAACTTGGGGAGTCAGATGATGAGAGAAACGAGCAGTTTGATGAATGACAGTGTGATGATTCTGATGGTATTACTGTGGTAGTAGTCTATTGATGCACAGGATGCTGATTCTGGACTTGGTTACCCAGAGCTTGATAACAATAATGTAACCATATTCACATATACCCATTACCCTACCCATTACCATTACATATACCCACTAATGATATGGGATTACATGTATCATTGACTAAGTATATGTAAATGTCAATGTTGTTTAAAATATTAAAATAGTTCATTACCTCACTATGGTATTCCTTTTTATCATGTATTTTGATTGTGTATTTAAACAAATGTATAGAGACCAGTTTGTGACCTAACTGGCTTTGGTCTAGTTCTCATTTAAGGCTCACAATCACCTCACACAATGAAATAGTATGGGTATATTATACATTTCCTGAATCTTTACAGTCCTGTGAGTATTCCAGTGTTTGTGTTTTGTGTCCCTGATATTCCTAGATGCCACAGGGCTAAAAGAAAGTATATAGTTTAGGCGAAAATTGCAGAAAGATGTGTGTTATTGACGGGTTGAAGAGCTCAAGTGACCTCTATATTTGTGAGAAATATCCACAACAGGGCTTGAATGAAAGCTAGGAAGGTCCCCTTTAAAATGATACCAAAGACAATATTATAGAACATTGAAAAATGTCCTGACCATGAGGCTAAACCAGGATATGCACCAGCGTCTAAAATGCAATTTACTTTAGGGGGTGGTTAACTTCATGAGCTGATAACTGTGATACAACTGCCACTCAGGAATGGTTATCATACCAACATATCATCTACAGACATGGATCCTTTCAAAAATTATAAGTAAGTTTTGCCACCTTGAGTGTACCGAAATAGGAAATTTTGGGCTCTGGCCCATGGACTAGCAAGAAGAATGGTGTCAAGTGCATCTCAGCATGTGGAGTTTGTAAAGGCATTACATGCAAGAATGGTATTCATGATGGTCTTGAAGAAGACTCAGACATTGACTTGTGAAGCATTTGACATGGATTTTCTCTGACTATTGCAACTATTGTAATAAATGCAAAAAAATATATATGCAAAAGTTGGCATGGCAGTTATTCCACTAAGGAGTAGATCTAGAGAAAATTAAATGCTAGCAATCAACTCAGAATCATGAAAAAACAAACAAAAGTAAGTCTCTACAGCCTTGCTGTGATTTGTTATGATAAAAATGATTTATCTAAATCTTTTTCAAAAAATCACCCTAACCCGGACCCCCCCTTCCTCTTATTTTACTACAATATTTTCAAAACAAAAAATGAAAATAAAAGAATAGATGAATTAAAGAACAAGGGTCTCTCACTGGGAGGGGTGGATGGAAAGGGCCTTAAGAACTTCATGAGCTGATAACTGTGATACAGCTGCCACTCAGGAATGGTTATCATACTAACATATAATCTACAGACATGGATCCTTTCAAAAATTATAAGTAAGTTTTGCCACCTTGAGTGTACCGAAATATCGTCTGGCCCATGGACTATGCAGCTGCATCGCCTGTTGCTGCAATCTCCATTACAAATACAGCTTGTGAACTGGAGGAGCTCCTCAGGAGCCATTGGGTCTAGTGTTGGAACTGGCTCATAACCATGAACACCGAATGTCCATCCATAGTCACTGGGGTCCAGAGACATGCTCTGTAGAAGAATCCAGTCTCGGGTCTGTAGGTAGGCACAGAGAGAATGCTGTGCAGCCGCACCCTCTGATGGAGGTAAAGTCTCTGGTTTGATCAGCCCAGCCGCTGCCTTCCGTGAGAACATGGTGTACCGAATTTCCCCCAGAGTAGTACCTGGTCCATTGTAAATATATTGGAAGATCGCAGTTCCAGCCTGAACCACTGCACCCTTGGTAGCATGAATGTCCATGAAGATGTCCATATGTTTATCAATGTCCCCTGCACAAAACCTGAAAAAGTGCATTTCAAGGTTTTTTAAAGATATTTCAATTTACCAATATTTCACTAAAATACAATTACTTTTATTATTATAGGCCTACTATTATTACCTGTCAAACAGAGTTGTTTTCCCATGGCCAGAAATAGCAGAAACTGTATCACACCCGGTGAACACATGACAAAAGAGCAGGTAGCGTCTCTTTCTTTCTGAGAGAGCTTCCCGGATCTTCCTGACATCATAAGAGCCCTTGGATGTGGTTAAGAAGAGTGGGTGGTTGGTGCTCGAGCTATGGTGCACCAGCATTACCAGCACGTCTGCGTCTTCTGCTCGCAACTGTAAAGAGAGCATGTGAAAATATTTTAAAAAATCAAAACTCTTATTTTAAAGTAGTTAAGCAAATGAAAGTTAAATATCTACACAAACTACTGACCTCAACACAGCCATCTTTAGCAGCAACCAATGCCTCTCTCACAATCGAAGTGTCAGCATCATTGTCAGTCTGCTCCACAGTGATGTTAAGTTTTCTAAACGTTGAGGAGAGGAGGTGAATGAGTTCACTCTTGTTATGGATGTTGTCCAAGAACTGTGCTCTTGGTGTCCAGTTCATCATATCTCGTTGAATCTGGAGATCACAGCATGATTTCTTGCTACGTCGGATGTGGTCATGATCTTTTGGTGATCTGTTATAGCCATCAAAGACCACAATGATCCTTTGAGAGTTATAGCCAAGACGCTGCACGTACCTTAGGTAACTGTTGGCAATCTCCTGCCAAGTCTGGCCTTGTTCCCACTTCACCATGTAGAGAAGCCATCCTCCATCAACCACCAAAGTGGAACAGGGTTGGTGAGTGAGTTCAAGTGGACCAGTCAACTCCTTCAGGCTAGTTTTGGAAAACCCTGCCTTTTTTGCCTTGTTCATTTTGTGATCTTTGTTGCTGAAAAGGGACAATGGGACGGGAGTTAGCTCATATTCCAAGCTTGTCTCAACTGTCATATCCCGTCGAGCAAAAATTATCAGTCAGTTGAAGAACTTGAGTGAGTCAAGATGAATCTTCTTCTCGTTGATCTTGAGAATCTTTCTGAGTGATGACAGGGCTTGTACATTTGACTTCACCTCCATGGTTGATGTTGCTGACTGTCCATCCAGCTTTATCTGCATCTCTCTACCTACTTCAGCTGCTCTCTCCGCATTGACTGAGTCATCCCCCGTGCTTGTGAATCCTGTAGAGAAAGATACAAGCATATTCTTGTCTCGATTGTGGTCGAATGGGTTGTTCTCTTCAAACCATTGAATGAAACGGGGTGTTTCCACTGACAGAGACAATGTTTAAATCTATATTGTCCCCAACGAACTGAGTGACTGCAATGTTTGCTTCCGCAACCTCCATGGAGACCACCTGATTGTCACTTTCACTGGCGGTCGGAACCATTGGATCCTCAAGTGCGGCATCAATCGCAGCCTTATCATTGATCTGGTCATCAGTTTCTTCTACAATGGTATCAAGTGTGCCAGATGTATCTGGGATGCCATCTCCATTCCTGTCATTGAGGAAGCAGTATTTGTAGTTTTGTGTCTCTGAGTAAGACTCAGTGTATCCTAGCCGGTGTAACTTGTAGATCATCCATTTTGACCCAAATCTATGATCAAGTTGTATGGCAAGCCCCATTTGGTATGGCAATACTCCTGATCGAGGCCGACGAGCCTTGATAAAGTTCTGCCCCCAAACAGCTACTCTTTCATCGGTCTTCACTATTGGTCTCAAGAACATCTGGAGGCTCTCAGGAACAAGTGCCAGCTGACTCTGGATATCAGCCATACTGTATGCAGTGGGGTATGACTTTGGATCTAGATTAATCATGGCGATATCGTTGCATATGAACTTTAGTGCTGTCTTTATGATTTGTGTCTTCTCATCTCCTTGCTGAAGATTAGCATGATGCTCTCGCAGAATGTTGCTTGTGTTATCTTTGAGGCAGAGTACGTCTGACCTTTTCGACTGTGATGTGAAGTACAGTGTGCCATGATATTTCTCTTGAAGTTTCATCCTTAGCCATTTCTTTGAATAAGAGAGGCTCTTATCGGGTGACTGATCAAACTGCTGCATCTTTTCGTGGACTTGGTCAAGCGTCATCACCCCATGCTCGAGTTCTGTGTCTAGCCATTCGCATAATTCAATAAAAACAACCTCTCGCTCATCATCTATTTTCTTTTGTCCTCTCTTCCTTGGTCCTTCATCTGCAGTCTTGGAGTAAGGCCTACCCTTTTCAAAAAGAAGTTTGCAGCGCAAATGATACAAGGTTTCTTCTGCTACTAAGTCATTGATCCCTTCCAGACGTCCAAGGACTTCTGTGCCCCAGTCATCTCCACGACTCCTTGCTATCTTCAGCAAGCTTGCCTTTAGTCTATCTGCAGTCACATTATCAGGCACTCTATATTTCTTTCTAGCGTCTGCTGGTTTATGTTCGTAGAGATGAGCGGGTTGGTTGCAAGGAATGCATACATTCTTGTACAGAAGCTGAACAGACCGTGAACTTGAAGAGGTGCATGCAGTTGATGCACTGAACTCAGAGCAAGTGCGCCTTCGCTTCAGCTTTGCTGTCTCTTCCTCTGCCTTTGATGCTTGAGCTGACGTCTTGGTGACCTTGACAAACTTGTTGTACAAATAATCTTTACACTTTATGTGGTATCTAAGTCTTCCTTCATTTTCATCCTTCTTCATACGCTCCAAAATTGTAGCATTTTCCATGGCTTCTGCATGTTTCAATAAAGTAGTGTAGCCTTTAGAAGTTCCTTGCAAAAGCCTCTCACCTGGCGTTTCCAGGCCTTCACAGAAGAAGCACTTGAGCAGAGGTGGGTTCACATCGTCTTCCATATTAGCCTACTGAAGACCCATAGCCTACACAAAGTAGAATAAAGACCGAATCTGTCATAGGGGCATAGTTTCTGAAATATTGTACTGAGGTGTAAAAGAATAGATTTGCTTAACCGTAACAATAAATTTAAAAAAGTTCTGAGGCAGTACAGGCTACACCACTTTAACCTAGCTAGGAAGTTAATGGAGCAGACAGCTAGCATTCAACTAAAAAAATAAATCAGATGTAGGTTTTGGAGTATAGTACACACATGAGAGTCAGATAACTTATGACAACTATGAGCCAGCTAACAAGTATTGTTAAGCTAGTAATGACAACTTTTAGTGGAAGTTAACATTTACGTTAGCCGATCATTTACTTACTGTTAGCTAGCTAACAAGAACAAGCAAAGTTATACCTTTTATGTAACAAATGAGAATCATCAGTGTTGTGCAGAGAGACATTTCAGCTTGTTAGAAAAATTGTTGAGAATACGTACGTATCAGGTGTTGAAAGCAGTATATTCAGTCAGCCCGTGATCAATAGAGAAAAAGGATGTAAATGGCTTCAACATGTCTGGTGCCCTCTACGGCATGGGGGGGGGGTTGATGAGTGGGAAAGTGGATGTGAATATTTTTCTACCAGGGTCTTGGTGAAAAATAAATGCTTGCAATCAACTTAGAATCATGATAAATTCCTAGTTTGACCCCTCAAACGTAAGTTAAGTCCAATTTAAGCTTTTTTCAATTTTTGAAAATCTGTTATCGGTACCCTGACTTTGAGCAATTTTTTCGGAGGTTACCCCTGGGAGTTGAATTTCAACATTTTAATACATGTTACTACACACCTTAAGGAACACATTGGTGAAGACATTTATTGGTAACACTTTACTTCCCAGATTGGTCAAATTCCTGCTAACTTTCCCTCACTATAATGGGTATGCCATTCATCTTGATTTTACTAATGTAATTTTCAAGTGCCCAATGTGCTTCCGGTGTGGGAAGATGGCAGTGGCTGTGCGAGCTCGCGTTTGCGGCGGCCCCACCCAGTGCCGACTATGCAGTGTCTTTGTCCATGTCTACATCTGAGTTTGTGTCACCGTGTGAAGAACTTTTATGAGGATTTATGTCTGTGATCGTCGATTTCGTTTGATGGCTGGGAGAGCTGGTGTTGGATCAGCTGGGAGAGCGGGGCAGGCTAAGCTAACGTCTAGCCCAGGCAGACCGACAGTTCCAATAACACCAAGATAACACGAGGGCGGTCTGGCGGCGGCCTCGCCCAGCATCGATTGAGCGGCGTTTTTGTCTGCGTCGTCGTGTGGAGTGTGGGGGAGGTATGTCGGGGGTATCTGGCTGGGAGAGCTGGCGCTGGCTTGACTGAGGGAGCATGGTATACTGTTTCCTGTGGGCCCAGGGATCGCGGCCCTGACCGGAGCTGTGCCTGAAAAGGAAACACAAAGGGCGGTCTGGCGGTCTGGTGGTATGAGAAGGCGGGGCGGGCTAGGCTAGTGTAGCGAATTCAGGGGGCAGCCCGGGTACTGCCACAGCCGGGACGCAAACCTGTATCTCCCGTACCACGGGCAACTACATTAACCAGGACTGGTTAACGAGTCTATTTATATATACGTGCACGTACACTAGCTGCTAGCCCATGCAGACCGGCAGTTCCAACAGTCATCCTGGCTGGCATTCGTTCTCTTAGACAGTGAATATTTTTAAAAGTGTTTACTGAATGCACTATGATTTTGACTGTTTGTGTGTTTTTTGTTATTTTTTTGTTGTTGTTTTGTTTTTTTGTTTTGTTTTTTTTGCTTTGTTCTTTCTGGTTTTGTATGTTTTGATGGTGTCGCATGTGGGAGGTTTTGGATATGTTTTGTCTTTTTGTGTTGCACTGCTGTGGGCTGGGAGAAATGAAATTTCGTCTCTTTTGTGTACACAAGTACATGATACATCCAAGATGGCGGCACGCTGGACGCAGCGGCTACTGCGGCTCCTTGTTCAGTGTCGTGTTTTCTTTGTTATTTATACGTTAGTTTCAAGTTTACTTACAAGTGTAGGTCATGCACTCTTCTACAACTGTCAGGAAGTGTTAAACCTCAGAAGGGATTACTCACTTCCCTCCACCATCACGGACAAATTCCCCATCCATATTATCCGCTCACCGGCCTCGCAGTGGAACGCTGCCCCCGTCGGCAACGTAAACAGAAAAGGGGGAATTGTGGCGGGCTACATGCTAAACTAAGTAGCGCTCCCTTCAAAGTTTCCCTCCCCAGCATCTTCATGGCTAATGTCCGGTCGTTAGCTAACAAAATGGAGGAGATAAGACTCAGGCTGTCCTCTCAGAAAAGGCTGCAGAACTGCTGTCTGCTGATGTTTACGGAGACTTGGCTCAACAGCAACATAGCGACTCGGCAGTCGAGCTAGCGGGCCGCACAGCCTTCCGTGCCGACAGGACAGCGGACTCCGGCAAGACCCGCGGAGGAGGTTTGAGTATTTATGTCAGTAACTCTTGGTGCAACAATATAAAGATGGTTGAAAGGCATTTCTCTGCTGATCTGGAGCTGCTTATGATTCAGTGCAGGCCTTTTTACCTGCCCAGGGAGCTAACGGCCATTACCATCGCCGCTGTATACATCCCCCCACATGCTAATGCTAAGGAAACACTTAAGCAGCTACAAAGTGCCATCAGCAGACAACAGACCAAACACCCGGACAATGCCTTTATTATAGGTGGTGACTTTAATCAGGCTAACCTCAGGGCTGTATTGCCCAAATTCCATCAGCATGTCTCCTGCCCCACTAGGGGACAAAACACCCTGGACCATCTCTATACAAACATCAAGGACTCATACAAAGCTACTCCCTGCCCTCATCTGGGGCATTCTGACCACCTCTGCCTGTTCCTGGTCCCAGCCTACAAACCCCTAATAAAACGGGTCAAGCCAGCAGTAAAGACAATCACTGTCTGACCAGAAGGAGCAGTCTTTGAACTCCAGGACTGTTTTGAAAACACAGACTGGAGTATTTTTGCACAGTCAGGTACCCATGGCTCCCATATAGACATTAATGAACAGACATCTGCCATACCAGCCTGCATTAACTTTTGCACTGAGAGTGTCACAACAAAAAAATCAATCTGCGCCTTTCCAAACCAAAAACCCTGGATGACCAGTGAGATCCGGCCGCTGCTGAAAGTCTGGGATGCAGCGTTCAAGTCAGGTAACTGTGAGGCCTACAGCGCAGCCAGATCCAACCTCAAAAAGTGCATCAGAACAGCCAAACATAAATATTCCCTACGAATAGAGGACCACTTCACAATAACTCTGATCCTCTGTGAATGTGGCAAGGCATTCAGTCTATCACAGTCTACAAAAGCTCCAATAGAGGTCCCACTGTCCATGATGCCTCCCTGCCAGACAAGCTAAATCATTTCTACGCCCGCTTCAACAAGGACAATACTGACCCAGCCACAAAAATCCCCAGCCACCCAGAAAACCAGGTGCTCACTCTGTCGGTCGCAGAGGTCAGAGAATCACTGCGCAGAGTGAACACATGGAAGGCTGCCAGACCGGACAGCTTACCGGGACGCGAACCTGTATCTCCCGTACCACGGGCATTTCCTCTGGAAATGTGCTGACCAACTGGCTGAGGTCGTCACAACTATGTTTAACCTCTCACTGTCCCAATCCATAGTCCCGGCATGCTTTAAGGCCACCTCTGTCATTCATGTCTCCAAGAAACCAACAGTCACATGTCTGAATGACTACCGACCCATAGCACTCACCCCCATTGCCATGAAGTGCTTTGAGAGACTGGTTCTGGCTCACATCAAAAACATTACCCCCCCCCCCACATTCAACCCACATCAGTTCGCCTACCGTCCCAAAAGGTATACTGAGGATGCCATTACCACTGCCCTGCACTTTGCTCTGACCCACCTTGAATTTAACAACACATATACATCTTGATGCTGTAGATTATAGCTCTGCCTTAAACACTATCATCCCCGCCAAACTAACCACCAAACTCCTCTCCCTTGGCCTCAACCCCTCTCTCTGTACCTGGGTCCTGGACTTCCTGACCAACAGACCTCAGTCTTTTAGGTTAGGTGACCACACCTCCTCCACCCTGACCCTCAGCACAGGTGCCCCTCAAAGCTGTGTTCTGAGCCCCCTCCTTTTCTCCCTCTATACCCACAACTGCCTGCCAACTCATCCTTCAAATGTTATAGTTAAGTTTGCAGATGACACCACAGTAATTGGCCGTATCACCAACAATGACGATGTGGCCTACAGGGACGAGATTCAGCACCTCACATCATGGTGTACTACCAACAATCTTGTCTTCAATATGCAGAAGACGAAGGAGCTGATTGTAGACTTCAGGAGGTCTAGAAGCTGCAGCCACTCCCCCATACACATCAATGGGGTGGAAGTGGAGTGTGTTTCCAGCTTTAAATTCCTGGGAGTCCACATCAGCGAGGAACTTTCCTAGACATTAAACACTCAGGCCCTTGTGAAAAAGGCCCAACAACAGCTGCATTTCCTGAGGAGGTTGAGGAGCAGCCGTCTATCCCCAAAAATTCTCACCAACTTCTACCACTGCACCATAGAGAGCATCCTTACCAGCTTCATATCAGAGTGGTACGGCAACTGCACCTCAGTAGACCAGAAAGCTCTGCAGCGTGTCGTCAAGCTGGCCCGTCATATCACCGGTACCCAGCTCCCAGCCATAAAAGACATTTATCACATCAACAGAAATAGTAATTATTTTATTTCTATTGATGACTTTCTGTTTTCTTTCTGTGGGTGGCTTTGTATCGTTTTCTTTCTGTTGATGACTTTCTTGTTTTCTTTCTGTTGATGACTTTTTATTATTTTCTTTCTATTGATGACTTTTGATTGTTTTCTTTCTATTGATGACTTTCTATTGTTTTTTTCTGTTGATGACTTTCGATTGTTTTCTTTTTGTTGATGACTTTCTTTTGTTTTCTTTGTATTGATGACTTTCGATTGTTTTCTTTCTATTGATGACTTTCCGTTTTCTTTCTGTTGATGACTTTCTTTTGCTTCTTTCTGTTGATGACTTTCTTTTGTTTCTTTCTGTTGATGACTTTCTTTTGTTTTCTTTCTGTTGATGACTTTCTTTTGTTGTATTTCTGTTGATGACTTTCGATTGTTTTCTTTCTCTGGGGGCTTTCTGTTTTCTTTCTGTTGATGGCTTTCTTTTGTTTTCTTTCTGTTGATGACTTTTTGTTTTCTTTCTGTTGATGACTTTCTTTTGTTGTATTTCTGTTGATGAATGTCTATTGTTTTCTTTCCATTGATGACTTTGTTTTGTTTTATTTTATTTCTATTATTTTGTTCTATTTATGACTTTCTGTTTTCTTTCTGTTGGGGATTTTCTGTTTTCTTTCTGTTGATGGCTTTCTATTGTTTTCTTTCTGTTGATGGCTTTCTTTGGGGTTTTTTTTTCTGTTGATGAAGCCACAACAGAAAAAACAAACAAACCCAAAAGCCATCAACAGAAATAATTATTATTTTATTTCTATTGATGACTTTCTGTTTTCTTTCTGTTGATGACTTTCGATTGTTTTCTTTCTGTTGATGACTTTTTATGATTTTCTTTCTATTGATGACTTTCTATTGTCTTTTTCTGTTGATGACTTTCGATTGCTTTCTTTCTGTTGATGACTTTTTTATTGTTTTCTTTGTATTGATGACTTTCGATTGTTTTCTTTCTATTGATGACTTTCCGTTTTCTTTCTGTTGATGACTTTCTTTTGTTTTCTTTTTGTTGATGACTTTCTGTTTTCTTTTTGTTGATGACTTTCTTTTGTTTTCTTTCTGTTGATGACTTTCTTTTGTTTTCTTTCTGTTGGTGACTTTCTGTTTTCTTTCTGTTGATTACTTTCTTTTGTTTTCTTTCTGTTGATGACTTTTTGTTTTCTTTCTGTTGGTGGCTTTCTATTATTTTCTTTCTATTGATGACTCTCTTGTTTTCATTCTGTTAGTTTCTTTCCATTGTTTTTATCTATTGATGACTTTCTTTTGTTTTCATTCTGTTAATTGCTTTCCATTGTTTTTATCTATTAATGACATTCTTTTGTTTTCTCTCTGTTGATGACTTTCTTTTGTTTTCTCTCTGTTGACGACTTTCTTTTGTTTTCTTTCTATTGATGACTGTCTTTTGTTTTCTTTCTGTTGATAGCTTTCTGTTTTCTTTCTATTGATGACTTTAATGTTTTCTTTCTACTGATGACTTTCTGTTTTCTTTATATTGATGAAGTTCTTTTGTTTTCTTTCGATTGATGACTTTCTGTTTTAATTCTGTTGATGACTTTCTTTTGTTTTCTTTCTATTGATAACGTTCTATTGTTTTCTTTTTGTTGATGATTTTCTTTTGTCTCTTTGTAGATAGCTTTCTATTGTTTTCTTTCTATTGATGACTTTCTATTGTTTTTCTATTGATGATTTTTTATTGTTTTCATTGTATTGATGATTTTCTTTTGTTTTCTTTCTGTTGTTGACTTTCTAATGTTTTATTTCTGTTGGTAATTTTCTATTCTTTTCTTTCTGTTGATCACTTTCTATTGAAAGTCATCAATTATTTTCATGATGACTTTCCTTTTGTGTCCCATGATGTCTTTCCTCGTTAGTGTACATACTGTAATATATAAAAATAAATACTTAAGATGGTATGACTGTCCACCCTGACTAAAAAAAATTCCGTAGATGAGAAAAATCTGTTAGTGTGATGCTGCTAATGATATTTTTTCAGGGTTTACCTTTGACTGTCGTTATCTCTAAACTATGAGTTAAACTTTGGTAGCTGGCTCTCTTGGAAAAAGGTTGAAGTATGCAACTAGCACCTCCTAATTCTTATTGTTTGAGAAGAATATGCCACAAAACTCATAATATGGCAATAGATTTTTGGGGTGCCCATATTAATTGCAGCACATTCATTAGTTCAAGAAAGCTTTCACGTGGGCCTTAAGCTTATTGATTTTTTTTCATATTCCACCCAATTCAGCTACATTACATTTTGTACATATGTTATTTTATTTTATTTTTTAACTTTTAATTTTTTAAAATTTTTTCCTCCCCAATTGTATCTGGTCAATTACCCCACTCTTCTGAGCCGTCCCAGTCTCTGCTCCCTTTGCTGATCCGGGGAGGGCTGCAGACTACCACATGCCTCCTCCGATACATGTGGAGTCACCAGCTGCTTCTTTTCACCTGACAGTGAGGAGTTTCACCAGGGAGATGCAGCACGTGGGAGGATCACGCTGTTCCCCCCAGTTCGCCTCCCGCCTCGAACAGGCGCCCCGACCGACATACCCACATCCGGCTTCCCACCCACAGATACAGCAAATTGTGTCTGTAGGGACGCCTGACCAAGCTGGAGACAACACGAGGTTTTGAACTGGAGATCCCCGTGTTGATAGGCAATGGAATAGACCACCACGCTACTCGGACACCCCTACATATGTTATTTTTTTAAGAATTTATATTCAGTTTGAAGCTGGATATACTAAAGCACTTTTTCCTCATATTTGCCTACAGTAAGCGTGACATGAGTAAATATTCAAATTGTGTATGTATTTGCTCCACACCTGTTTTGGGTGTAAAATCCCTGATTTGGTCAGATTATACATATGGGAGAACTGCTTTGTTGTTTCTATTAATATTTTTACTTGTTCTCTGCCCCATTTCCAGATGGACTGTCCCAACTATGTGCGTGTGCTTCAGTCCCTGAACACAACCCACATATATGCCTGTGGAACCTTCGCTTTCAGCCCACGCTGCACCTACATTGTAAGAGAGATCGAATAAAAACGAATTTGCTTGCGTGACATAATGCTGAATAAACTTTGAAAATACAAATGTGTTGTATATCAAGAAGGCGAATTTGTCCCCCATTATAGTTGATGTTCTGTTCAATTTTTACTGTATCCTCTAAATCAGTGGAAGAAGATTGTTTCCCCTAAATCCAGTTATCATGCAAATCTGGCTTATTCCTCCCTTTCAGCTGTTTTTTTTCAGATACTTGTCCACCTCTCAAGTCCCTTCCACTTGCATTCAGTAAAAAAAAAAACATTTCTCTGAAAAGCCATGCCAGTATTCCCTCTGTTTTTCGTTGCATTTGTAGGCTCTTATGCAAAATACCTAACAGCAATCAGAGGTCATGCTATTGAACTTTGTCCCCATTACTGGCTCATTTGTAATAACAACATTATTGACTGTGTTTATTCCCATCATCACATCATCTCTTTATAATGAAGGATCATCATTTTATCTGAAATTTAAGTAACATCATAACAGTGTTGCAAGAGGCCTACGTGTCTATATGTTGCAGACCTTTGAGACTTCAGCTGAAAAGGTTAAGCCCACAAATGCCCAAAGAACATTTATCTGCTAGTTTCCTGCCTCCATTTCTTCAATGCAAATTAATAAACTTCAGCAACATGTTCCGTTATTTTTGTGTTTATGCATTTTGTTAAAGTCAATATCCAAAAACAAAGTCAAGTGGCAATGAAATGAAGACATTTTGGCGACATTGATCAGGTGAGCATAAATCACCAAACTATAAACTGGCCTTAATACAAGTCATCATCGGTGGTCACTTGGGTCGAGTATGACTGTCCTCCTTCTAGGTCCTTGTGGGTCTTCAGGTGGGCAGAGAGGCCGATCCTGGAGCCATATATTTTGGGGCAATGTGGCAAGGGTGTGAAGAAGTGGTTGAGGATGTGGTTTGGGCCTTTCTGGTAACTCGCTCCTTTCTGAGTCTGCGCTTGTTTTCAGCAGCACAGTGGAGGTCATGGTTGTAGTACCCAGCACCCTCATGGACAGCAAGTCTCCAGGCCTCCCTGTTTTTTGCTCCTTGTTCCCAGGTGTTAAGGTCGATGCCAAACTTTTTGATATGGGCCTTGATGTTATCTTTATATCACTTCTTTTGTCCTCCCGGGGCACAGCATCCTCTCAAGAGCTGAGAGTAAAGGACTTGTTTCGGGAAGTGGGAGTCAGACATACGGCGGACATGGCCAGTCCATCTTAGCTGATGTTGTGCGATGGTGGCAGTTATAGTAGGCATGTTGGCCTCTTCAAGGACGCTGAAGTTAGTGCGCTTATCCTTCATGCTGATCTTAAAGATCTTCCTGAGGCATCGCTGTTGGTATGCCTCTAGGGCCTTCAGGTGCCTGCTATATATAGTCCAGGTTTCTGACCCATACAGTAGGGTGGGCAGTACTACCACTTTGTACACCAGAATTTTTGTTTTTGCCTGAAGGTCATGGTTTTCAAAAACCCTTTACCCAATCTTGAGAAGGCCTGGCTGGCACAACTGAAACCATGGCATATTTCAATGTCAGTGTTGGCTTTGGAGGAGAAAAGGCTGCAAAGATATGGGAACTGTTCCACGTTTTCAAGTCTGGTATTTTCTACGGGGATGGATGGGGCAGAGCAGGCATATTTCTGTTGGGTGGGAGTTGGTAGGATATGGGTCTTTTTTGTGGTAATGGCCAGGCCAAACTGCTTGTATGCCTTTGCAAAGACATCCAGTCTCCTCTGTAATTCCTCTTATACAAGGGACACTAAGGCGTTGTCATCGGCGTACTGCAACTCTGTGATGGATGTGGTTAGTTTTACCTTTAACCCTTACTCCATTAATGTTCAGAAGATTCACATCAGTCCTGTATATGATTTTGGCTCCCTGAGGCAGAGTAGGACCCGTGAGGTGGAGGATGGTGGCAATGAAGACAAAGAAAAGGATTGCGTTAATTACACAGCCTTGTTTAACTCTTGTGTGGACCTTGAAGGACTCTCTCTCTCATCTCCATAACTGCAGAGTACTCTAGCTGACATATTATGATGTAGTAGTCATAGTATTCTGATATACTTGTCAGAGCAGCCTATTTTTGACAAGTAGCCAGAGGGCCTGGTGGTTTATGGAATCAAAAGCTTCGGTTAAGTCCCATGAAGGCCATGTACAATGGTTGACTCTGTTCCTGAACTTTTTCTTGGAGTTGGCGAGCAGTAAAAATCATGTTCATGGTGCCTCTGTTAGGATAAAAAAAAAAAAAAAAAAATTGCTCTGGGATTCTGGCAGAATTTCCTCTGAAATTGGGAGGAGTTTGTTTGCCAAGACTGTAGCCAGGGCTTTCCCTGTGGTGGAAAGGAAATGGTAGTTTGGTACTATGGTAGTTTCTACACTCAGCTTTGTCCCCATTCTTAGCGATAGAGACAGTAAGTGCATCCCTAAGTTGCACAGGGATTTCCCATATATTAAGTAGCAGGGCATGGATTGTCTGAGGAGTGTAGGTCCACCTGCCCTCAGCACTTCTGCTGGTATTCCATCAGAACCAGCAGCCTTGTTGATTTTCATCTTCCTGATCATATCCTGGATTTTTCTTAGACTAGGTGGTGCTGCCATGTCTTCCTCTTTGGATTGTTGAAGGTGTTGATGGAGGCCGTCTATCTTAGGGCTAGAGTCCCAGTTTAAAAGTTCCTGGTAGTGCTCTTTCCACCTCCTTTTGATTTACTCATTGTCTGTTAGCAATGTGTAACCATCTTTGGAGCGAAGGGGGCTTAGACAGCAGTGGCTGGGACCATATATTGCTTGAGTCGCATTGAAGAAGCCTCTGGTTTCCCTAGCATTGCCCCCTGTATGTGAAGTATGTGGACTGAAGAAACAGCTTCAGCAGACACACTTGGTTAGTGTTAAGGGTGGTCCTATTGCTAAGGATGGGGTTGTTTGTAATTTCATACTGACTACCTCCACTGCTTCATCAACAGGAACGCATGTGGAAAGAGACGTAACATCATAAGAGACCATTGTTTCATCCCTTTCCATTATGATGTCAAAGCATTGTAAGATGGCAACAGATGTACTCTTAGCCCCCCCCCCCCACCCGGTTCAGGCATGGTCATTCCCTCGTCACATAGATGGCTTCTTTGACTCCCCGTTCAAACCATCATTCCTCCCTATCAAGGATGTGCACATCCTCATCCTTGAAAGAGTGGCCACTGGCCTGTAGATGGGTACAGACTGTGGAGTCCTAGCCTGATGTGTTAGCTCTCAGTACTTATCAGTACTTAAGGTTTAACTCTCAGCATCCAGTGGAGCACAAACTAGGAGTCATCAGGACACTGTACCACCAAGCTGACAACATCCCCACCAACACAGCGGCTGGGGAGGGGGAGAAATCCCACATTTAACAGGCCCTGGTTAAGTATGGTTATCCTAACTGGACATTTGTCAAAGCCAGGAAGACACCTAAACAGTGCACCAGCCAATCGAGGAGAGGAGAAGGACAACAGCTGTCTAAGCATAAACCAGTGGTTATTCCATATGTGGCGGGAATGTCGGTAAAGCTGAGATGCATATTTTCAAAACACTGAATCTCAGTGGCTTTCAAACCCCAAAACACGCTGCACCAGAAGTTGGTCCACCCTAAGGATCAGGTCCCCCAGCACAAACATAGCAATATAATGTAGCTGTTTGGTGCCAGGAGGATTGCCGTGATTTGTACATTGAGGAAACCAAACAGACGCTGGTCAAGAGGATGGCACAACACAGGACAGCTAACACGTCAGGCCAGGACTCCACAGTCTACACCATCTACAGGCCAGTGGCCACTCTTTCAAGGATGAGGGTGTGCACATCCTTGATAGGGAGGAATGCTGGTTTGAATGGGGAGTCAAAGAGAACATCTATGTTAAGAGGGAACAACCATCCCTGAACCGACCGAGTCACCATCTTACAATGCTGTGATTGCAACTATTCCCCAATCCTCTGTGAATAGTACACATGGCCATTGAAACTCTAGTTCAGGAGTGGCTAACCATGTGCCATGGAGAGCCATGTGTATGCAGGTTTTCATTCCAGCCAGACTCCACACCAGGTGATTTCACTGATTAGCAACCCTTCAACCAAAGAGGAAAAATGTATCACCTGGTGTGGAGTCGGGTTGGAATGAAAACTTGCATACACATGGCTCTCCATGGTACATGGTTAGCCACCGCTGCTCTAGTTAATGGTCACGCCCATATTTGCATATGAAACTGGTCGATGGTTTCAGTCGTTATGCAGTGTATTGTACTGTGTTGTTTATAAGGGTGGGGAACCCGCAGTCAGTCTAGACTGAAGAAATCACTTAGATGATGATGAAAAGTTTCTGTCAATAAACGTTGTGTCCAAATGAACTGATTCAGCCCTCTTTGGTTTTCTTACCTGGATTATTGAGCATGCGTCAAGATGGTACAAGATGGTAGTGAGGCCAGCTATGTTGTATGGTTTGGAGACAGTAGCACTGATGAAAAGACAGGAGGAGGAGCTGGAGGTGGCAGAGTTGAAGATGACAAGATTTTCATTGGGAGT
Source organism: Lampris incognitus (assembly GCF_029633865.1). Lineage (NCBI taxonomy): Eukaryota > Metazoa > Chordata > Actinopteri > Lampriformes > Lampridae > Lampris > Lampris incognitus. The sequence continues at coordinate 2,618,648 of NC_079228.1, forward strand.
GACGAAGAAGGACAGGATTAGGAACGAGTATATTAGAGGGACCGCTCAGGTTGGACGGTTTGGAGACAAAGCAAGAGAGACAAGATTGAGATGGTTTGGACATGTGTGGAGGAGAGATGCTGGGTATATTGGGAGAAGGATGCTGAATATGGAGCTGCCAGGGAAGAGGAGAAGAGGAATGCAAAAGAGGAGGTTTATGGATGTGGTGAGGGAGGACATGCAGGTGGCTGGTGTGACAAAGGAAGATGCAGAGGACAGGAAGAGATGGAAACGATGATCCGCTGTGGCGCCCCCTTACGGGAGCAGCTGAAAGTAGAAGGTTTTGTTAATGAAGCAATTTTATGAATGGCGGTGACAGAGGAGAAATCATGTGGATTTGGCCAGCCAGGTGAATCTGCACATCATGTGAAGCGATGTTAGGATTATGAATAACTTAGTCTCAAGAAACTATACACAATGAGAAGAGAGAAGAGCACTTAGTGACCCATCAACTTTAAAGGCAGGGTAAAGTGAAGAATCACCCAGTTATCAGTTAATTTTTTTGGCCCTATGACACCAGTTTGAATGTTTTTTTCACCCCTACAGAGCTCTGACACATTGTTGATGACAACCCCAAATGGCATATCTGAGGAAGGAAGAGGCCGCTGCCCATACGACCCCTACCAGCGCAACACCGCCATTATTGTTGGTAAAGAAATGGATCAGTTAGACACCACAGATACCAAAATCACATATAGGCCTCGATCTAGAAAGACTGGCATACTGGGTAATTTTACCCTATGCACTGCAATTTCATTGACATGCATTGGCGTTCTGGGTAGGACAGTAAAGTGGAAGGTGCTGAAGCACTACATGAGCTTATGTATGCCCGTCTCTGTTTTTCAGTAATATTTTATTGGAAGGAACATTAGGTGTACAAAAAAAAAACAACAACATGCCAATACAATGTAAATAGAAATGATTGCCCCTTCATATTTTGGTAATCGCCCCCCAGCCCCCTCCCACTCAACCTCCACCCATTGCCGATGCAAAAAATGTTAAAAGTAAAAATCAGGGTAAAATAATTTACGTTTAAATTCAGAGGGTGAATTCGATGTAGAACCTTAAACTGGATTAGAGTCAGACGGGCGCAGGAAGAAGAGAAGAGTTGACACATGCAGTGGCCTCTCCCACCAGTCATCAAGCTCTGTACCCAACTCCTTCTCCCAGGCACACTCAGTAGACTCTGATCTCTGAAAGATATGATGTGGTTCTAGATCTGTGAGAGACGTCCTCTAGACGTGAGAGCAGTTTCAAGGAGTGTCCATGTCAGATTTGGGTGGTGATATTGGAAATTGTGGGTTATGGGTTTTT
>NC_079228.1:2625000-2702500 GCF_029633865.1 Lampris incognitus
TTGTCCAAATTAAAGCGTGAATGTGACAGTGGGGCTAGAGGTATGTTTGGAGGGGGATGAGGGGAAGGGGGCGCAAACAAGAGCTCGAAGGGAAGATGAACAGGGATCAGCCTCTATATGGCACCAGTCCATGTCTAGATGATGTAACGAAGAGATGTTCTTCTGGATGTTTGCTGGCCGATAGTAAAAGGGTGGAGAGCTGAGCAGTGTGCCTGTGTTCAGATGGAGAGCTGTACACTGGGACAGTAGCAGACTACCGGGGCAACTGGCCAGTGATTTCCAGGCACCTCAGCGAAGGCGACCATGTTGATGTGAAGCTGGACGATACTTTAGGATGGCTTGAGGGTGGGTGTCTTGTTTGTCAGCAGATAGAAATACATATAAGTAACACTTGTACGTATCAGAAAATGTTTTATAATCTGGTTAATGGTGCTGTTTTACTACATCAGAACCTGTAGTCATAGTCATGCAAAAAGTACATCTTTGGCTTAATTTGACCTTTTTCATGTATAGATCCAACTTTCATCAGTTCCAGTTTCATCCCCAGTGAGGAAAAAATATATTTTTTCTTCAGTGAACTGGGCAGAGAGTATGACTTCATTGAGGAATTTATTGTTTCTCGCGTTGCTCAGATCTGCACAGTAAGTATGAGACCATAACTGTCCCATGAAATATTTCTTACTTGTAAGCGACATTGGGTGGGTGCAGGAACTATGTTGGGTATATGAAAGTGGAACGTTGACCTGGATGGCTTGTTCTCATGTTTCTCTTGTGTTTCAGAGTGATGTTGGAGGCCAGCGGACCCTGCAGCGAAGGTGGACTACATTTGCTAAAGCTCAGCTGCTGTGTCAGTCTGACAATGAGTTGCCCTACAACGTCATTCAGGATATCATCACCCTCCCACCCCCCGAGGGGGCGCCTGTGGATGACACACTCTTTTATGGCATCTTTACCTCTCAATGGTTAGTAAACTAATTTACATGATGTACATTTTTTTTAATATTTTGAAAATGCTATCAGTCTAATTTGTATTCCAATGGAATTTTTTTATCATGGTGATGGTTGGTTTGGTTGCGATGCTTAAACACATAAACCATGGAACATGAGGTTAAGTGACTCCCACTTGTCTATGGTGGCCTCTCACTACACTTCCTGGAAATATTAGTCCCAGTTTTTTGTAAAACAGACTGGATTTTGAGATTGGCTGCTAATTAACTTGCATAACTTGCACTTCCTCCCAGTGTGGGAAGATGTCTGTTCAGACTTGCGTTTGCAACAGCCTCAGCCAGTACCAATAATGTAGTGTCTTTGTCCACATCTACGTCTAAGTTTGTGTCATTGCGTGAAGTTTTTATTTTGATTGTCAATTTCGCTTGGCTGGGAGAGCTGGCGCTGGATTGGCTGGGGGAGCTTGGTCTGCTGCGGCCGAGGAGGAGGCTGGTCTGACAGGACGCGTAAGCGGGGCAGACTTAGCTAACTGCTAGCCCAAAGCCCTGCCCTAGAGGAAACACCGAGGCGGTGTGGTGGCGGCCTCACCTAGCATCAACTGTGCAGTGTTTTTGTCTGCATCTGCATTTGTGTCGTCGTGTGGAGCGCGGGGGAGGTGTGTCGAAGGTGTCTGCCTGGAGAGCTGGCATTGGAGCGGCTGAGGGAGTCTGGTCTGCTACAGCCGATGAGCCCAAGGACCACGGCCCTGTATGGAGCTGCGCCTGAGGGGGAAACACCGAGGGTGGTCTGACAGGATGCAGAAGCGGGGCAGGCTAAGCTAACTGCTAACCCACGTAGACCGGCAGTTCCGACAGTCATCCTGGCTGGCGTTCATTCTCTGGACGGCGGAGTTTTTGGACGGTGTTGTTGGCTATTTGTGGTTTTTTTTTTTTTTTGCTTTGTTGTCTGTGTTTTTGTATGTTTTTGGTGGTGTTTTTTTTTTTAAAGTTTTTGGATATGTGTTTATGTGTTGCACTGCCGTGGGCTGGGGTTGAGAGCATTGTTCTGGCCCTAAAACTCATTCAGAATTTCGTTTATTTTGTGTATGTAGTACTTAAGATGAAATGAAAAATAAATTGTTCCTGATGGCTGGTAAAGGAAATTAAAACGTGCAGTTTGAGAGTGTTACAGAGTAGACTGGCTTGCTTTAACCTGGTCCTGATTAAAATGTCCTGAGTTGGAGGTCTCAGGTTTAAGCTGGTCCTGATTAAAATGTTCTGAGCTGTAAGTCTCAGGTTTAGAACTGTACTAACAAAATGTCACAGATTGTTTGTCTTGAGAAACATGCCACTCTGCTGAACCTTCTCCCTGGGCTTCAACGTAGCCAAATGAAGCAGTCATAGCATATCCTCATAAATAGGAAGCTCATAATACATCTAGCATCTCCTCATAAACAGGAAACTCATAGTACATCTCGCATCTCTTCATAAACAGGAAGCTCATAGTACATCTAGCATATCCTCATAAACAGGAAGCTCATACTACATCGAGCATCTCCATAAACAGGAAGCTCATAGTACATCTAGCATGTCTTCATAAACAGGAAGCTCATAGTACATCTAGCATTTCCTCATAAACAGGAAGCTCATACTATATCGAGCATCTCCATAAACAGGAAGCTCATAGTACATCTAGCATGTCTTCATAAACAGGAAGCCCACATAGTACATCGAGCATCTCTTCATAAACAGGATGCTCATAGTACATCTCGCATCTTTTCATAAACAGGAAGCTCATAGTACATCTAGCATGTCCTCATAAACAGGAAGCTCATAGTACATCTAGCATCTCCATAAACAGGAAGCTCATAGTACATCTAGCATCTTCTCTTAAACAGGAAGCTCATAGTACATCTAGCATATCTTCATAAACAGGAAGCTCATAGTACATCTAGCATATCCTCAAAACAGGAAGCTCATAGAACATCTAGCATTTCCTCATAAACAGGAAGCTCATAGTACATCGAGCAAATCCATAAACAGGAAGCTCATAGTACATCTAGCATGTCTTCATAAACAGGAAGCCCATAGTACATCGAGCATCTCTTCATAAACAGGATGCTCATAGTACATCTCACATCTTTTCATAAACAGGAAGCTCATAGTACATCTAGCATGTCCTCATGAAGAGGAAGCTCATAGTACATCTAGCATCTCCATAAACAGGAAGCTCAAAGTACATCTAGCATCTCCTCTTAAACAGGAAGCTCATAGTACATCTAGCATCTCCTCATAAACAGGAAGCTCGTAGTACATCTAGCATCTCCTCATAAACAGGAAGCTCGTCTTATATCTAGCATCTCCTCATAAACAGGAAGCTCGTAGTACATCGAGCATCTCCATAAACAGGAAGCTCATAGTACATCGAGCATCTCTTCATAAACAGGATGCTCATAGTACATCTCACATCTTTTCATAAACAGGAAGCTCATAGTACATCTAGCATGTCCTCATAAACAGGAAGCTCATAGTACATCTAGCATCTCCATAAACAGGAAGCTCAAAGTACATCTAGCATCTCCTCTTAAACAGGAAGCTCATAGTACATCTAGCATCTCCTCATAAACAGGAAGCTCGTAGTACATCTAGCATCTCCTCATAAACAGGAAGCTCGTCGTATATCTAGCATCTCCTCATAAACAGGAAGCTCGTAGTACATCGAGCATCTCCATAAACAGGAAGCTCATAGTACATCTAGCATCTCTTCATAAACAGGAGGCTCATAGTACTTCTTGCATGTCTTCATAAACAGGAAGCTCATAGTACATCTAGCATCTCTTCATAAACAGGAAGCTCATAGTACATCTAGCATCTCCTCATAAACAGGAAGCTCATAGTACATCTAGCATCTCCTCATAAACAGGAAGCTCGTAGTAGTAGTACAGTCACTTGTATCGTATGAAATGAGAAAGCCCAACGCCACTTTATTCCACATTGTGTTCGTACAATGAAATTTACCCTCTGCATTTAACTATTGTATAAGAACAAAAGGCAGCTGCAGCACATCAGGACCAACTCCAGTTCTTCTTTCCATTGCCTTGCTCAGGGGCACAGTTAGGACTATTAACCCTAACATGCATGTCTTTATGATGTACGAATTTGAGGAAAAAAATGTCAAAAACAATGCTTTCATCCAGACTAAAATGACTTTATTCTGTACTTTATCAAATTTATTTTCCTGCCCCTGGAAGAGCTGGTATCTTAATGTACTATGCACTAGCAGCAGGACTGCTGGGCTGGGGGGCTCCCGGTTCTCACGTGTGCAGAGGCTTACACATGGTTGGGATGTGCTGCATCAATGGCAAAAAGTTGTTCTGGAATATTTCGGATTTTTCAAACAAAACATATTGTGAATAAACAAAATGAGTGAAGATATGTGTGACTATACTGCTTTCAAAAAGGAAATTTATTAAATTGTTGCTCATTGTGCTATGTTGAATCCCAGTGAGACGTTTCAGCAAAGTTGGGAACTTTACACTGCTTAATATATCAGGTTTTTTGGCTAGATGATTCTGGCAACTTGTAATTACTGAGCATGGCTTGATGATTTTGGCAATTTGGGGTTACTGAGCATGGCTAGATTATTCTGTCAATTTGGGATTACTGAGCATGGCTAGATGATTCTGGCACCTTTGGATTACTGAGCATGGCTAGATGATTCTGGCACCTTTGGATTACTGAGCATGGCTAGATGATTCTGGCACCTTGGGATTACTGAGCATGGCTAGATGATTCTGTCAATTTGGGATTACTGAGCATGGCTAGATGATTCTGGCACCTTGGGATTACTGAGCATGGCTAGATGATTCTGGCAATTTGTGATTACTGAGCATGGCTAGATGATTCTGGCAATTTGTGATTACTGAGCATGGCTAGATGATTCTGGCACCTTGGGATTACTGAGCATGGCTAGATGATTCTGGCAATTTGTGATTACTGAGCATGGCTAGATGATTCTGGCAATTTGTGATTACTGAGCATGGCTAGATGATTCTGGCACCTTGTGATTACTGAGCATGGCTAGATGATTCTGGCACCTTGTGATTACTGAGCATGGCTAGATGATTCTGGCACCTTTGGATAACTGAGCATGGCTAGATGATTCTAGCACTTTGGGATTACTGAGCATGGCTAGATGATTCTGGCACCTTGGTATTACTGAGCACGGCTAGATGATTCTGGTAGGAGGGCTGAATGATGTCAGTAGTCAATGCTCATCATACAGTGACATCACATCCAGTGACAACACGTTTTTTACAGTGTTGATATTCTACACTCACCGGCCACTTTATTAGGCACACCTGTCCAACTGCTCGTTAACGCAAATTTCTAATCAGCCAATCACATGGCAGCAACTCAATGCATTTAGGCATGTAGACATGGTCAAGACGATCTGCTGCAGTTCAAACCGAGCATCAGAATGGGGAAGAAAGGTGATTTAAGTGACTTTGAACGTGGCATGGTTGTTGGTGCCAGACGGGCTGGTCTGAGTATTTCAGAAACTGCTGATCTACTGGGATTTTCACGCACAACCATCTCTAGGGTTTACAGAGAATGGTCCGAAAAAGAGAAAATATCCAGTGAGCGGCAGTTCTGTGGGCGAAAATGCCTTGTTGATGCCAGAGGTCAGAGGAGAATGGCCAGACTGGTTCGAGCTGATAGAAAGGCAACAGTAACTCAAATAACCACTCATTACAACCGATGTATGCAGAAGAGCGTCTCTGAATGCACAACACGTCGAACCTTGAGGCAGATGGGCTACAGCAGCAGAAGACCACACCGGGTGCCACTCCTGTCAGCTAAGACCAGGAAACTGAGGCTACAATTCGCACAGGCTCACCAGTATTGGACAATAGAAGATTGGAAAAACGTTGCCTGGTCTGATGAGTCTCAATTTCTGCTGCGACATTTGGATGGTAGGGTCAGAATTTGGCGTCCACAACATGAAAGCATGGATCCATCCTGCCTTGTATCAACGGTTCAGGCTGGTGGTGGTGGTGTAATGGTGTGGGGGATATTTTCTTGGCACACTTTGGGCCCCTTAGTACCAATTGAGCATTGTGTCAACACCACAGCCTACCTGAGTATTGTTGCTGACCATGTCCATCCCTTTATGACCACAGTGTTCCCATCTTCTGATGGCTACTTCCAGCAGGATGACGCGCCATGTCATAAAGCTCGAATCATCTCAGACTGGTTTCTTGAACATGACAATGAGTTCACTGTACTCAAATGGCCTCCACAGTCACCAGATCTCAATCCAATAGAGCACCTTTGGGATGTGGTGGACCGGGAGATTCGCATCATGGATGTGCAGCCGACAAATCAGCAGCAACTGCGTGATGCTATCATGTCAATGTGGAGCAAACTCTCTGAGGAATGTTTCCAGTACCTAGTTGAATCTATGCCACGAAGGCAGTTCTGAAGGCAAAAGGGGGTCCAACCCGGTACTAGCAAGGTGTACCTAATAAAGTGGCCAGTGAGTGTATGTTATCACATCCTGGACTGACCCTCCAACACTGTGGTGTTTGTCTCAATAATCAAACATTCTTCTATCTAAAGGTTTTTATTTATAAATGATTCAGGCTTCTGCAGCAAACATTTCCTGTCTCTGAGACTTCCTGTCAGTCATTATCTAGATGCATCACTCCCTGTCAGTCATTAATATTTAGATGCATCCACCCATACACTCATACACCACTGCCAGCTAGTGAACAGGTACATACCTGAACATAAATGCATATCATTACATTTCCCTTCCTCGGCAGTTTTAACTGCGTAAAGATAAAAATACATTTCTTTAAATACAATTTCTATTATATATCTTAAATCTAACAAATATGAAACATGTATTTTAGCAGTTAAAGAAAATCTAATAGGCCATCTAGTATATATTGCAAATACCAACTTAAAGCAATTTCAAATTTAAAGCAAATAATGTGTTTACAATTACCCAAGTGACCCAGCGGCCGGGGAAGGGGAGAAATCCCACATTAAACAGGCCCTGGTTAAGTGTGGTTATCCTAACTGGGCGTTTATGGGAGCCAGGAGGATGCCCAAACAGTGCACCAGCCGATCGAAGAGAGAAGGACAACAGCTGCCTAAGCATAAACCAATGGTGATCTCATATGTGGCAGGAGTGTCAGAAGAGTTGAGATGCGTATTTTCCAAACGCCACATCTCTATTGCTTTCAAACCCCAAAACACGCTGCACCAGAAGTTGGTCCACCCAAGGATCGGATCCCCCAGCACAAACAGAGCAATGTAGCGTACGCTGTTAAGCGCCAGGAGGATTGCAGTGACTTGTACATTGAGGAAACCAAACAGACGCTGGTGAAAAGGATGGCACAACACAGGAGAGCTAACACGTCAGGTCAGGACTCCACAGTCTACACCATCTACCGGCCAGTGGCCACTCTTTCAAGGATGAGGGTGTGCAAATCCTTGATAGGGAGGAATGCTGGTTTGAATGGGGACTCAAAGAGACCATCTATGTGAAGAGGGAACAGCTATCCCTGATCCGAGGTGGGGCGGGGGGGGGGTGTGCTAAGATTACATCTGTGGAGATGACAGTGGACTTCAGGCGGATTCCCCCAACACTGCCTCCCCCCACCATACACAATTATCAAAAAGGTTCACCAGAGGATGTACTGTCTCCACCAGCTCAAGAAGTTCAACCTGCCTCAGGAACTGCTGAGTCAGTTCTATACTGCAATAATCCAGTCTGTCCTCTGCACATCCACCACTGTCTGGTTTGGATCGGCCACCAAACAGGACAGGGGGTCTACAGCGGACAGTTAGGTCTGCAAAGAAAATCATTGGTTCCAACCTGGCCTCCATTCAGGACTTATACACCTCCAGACTCAGGAGATGAGCAGGCAACATCCCTGCAGACCCATCACACCCTGGTCACAACCTGTTCCAACTCCTGCCCTCTGGTAGGTGCTACAGAGTACTGTAGTCCAAAACAACCAGACATAAAAACACTTACTTTCCGCAGTCTGTCATTCAAATGAACGCTGTCAAATAAATCCAAGCATGTTGTATATACTGTACTGTACATGTTGTATATACTGTACAGTACATGTTGTATATACTGTACTGTACATGTTGTATATACTGCACTGTACATGTTGTATATACTGTACTGTACATGCTGTATATACTGTACTGTACATATCGTATATACTGCACTGTACATGCTGTATATACTGTGATGTACATGTTGTACATACTGCACTGTACATGTTGTATAAACTGCGCTGTACATGTATATACTGCACTGTACATGTTGTACATACTGCACTGTACATGTTGTATAAACTGCGCTGTACATGTATATACTGTACTGTACATGTTGTATATACTGCACTGTACATGCTGTATATACTCTACTGTACATGTTGTATATACTGCACTGTACATGCTGTATATACTGTACTGTACATGTTGTGTATACTGTGCTGTACATGTTGTATGTACTGTCTTGTACATGCTGTATATACTGTGCTTTACATGTTCTATGTACTGTACTGTACATGTTGTATATACTGTGCTGTACATGTGGTATGTACTGTGCTGTACATGTTGTATATGCTGTAATGTACATGTTGTATATACTGTGCTGTACATGTTGTATTTACTGTGCTGTACATGTTGTATGTACTGTGCTGATAATGTTGTATATACTGTGCTGTACATGTTGTATGTACTGTACTGTACATGTTGTATATACTGTGCTGTACATGTGGTATGTACTGTGCTGTACATGTTGTATATGCTGTACTGTACATGTTGTATGTACTGTACTGTACATGTTGTATATACTGTGCTGTACATGTTGTATTTACTGTGCTGTACATGTTGTATGTACTGTGCTGAACATGCTGTATATACACTGCTGTACATGTGGTATGTACTGTGCTGTACATGTTGTACTGTACATGTTGTATGTACTGTACTGTACATGTTGAATACACTGTGCTGTACATGTGGTATGTACTGTGCTGTACATGTTGTATATTATGTACTGTACATGTTGTATGTACTGTACTGTACATGTTGTATATACTGTGCTGTGAATGTGGTATGTACTGTGCTGTACATGTTGTATATGCTGTACTGTACATGTTGTATGTACTGTACTGTACATGTTGCATATACTGTACTGTGCATGTTGTATATACTGTCTTGTACATGCTGTATAAACTGCGCTGTACATGTTGTATGTACTGCACTGTACATGCTGTATATACACTGATGTACATGTTGTATATACTGTCTTGTGCATGCTGTATAAACTGTGCTGTACATGTTGTATGTACTGTACTGTACATGTTGTATATACTGTACTGTACATGTTGTATGTACTGTGCTGTACATGTTGTATATACTGCGCAGTACATGTTGTATATACTGTACTGTACATGCTGTATATACTTAGCTGTACATGCTGTATATACTGTACGGTACATGTTGTATATACTGTACTGTACATGTTGTATATACTGTGCAGTGCATGTTTTATGTACTGTACTGTACATGTTGTATGTACTGTCCTATACATGTTGTATATACTGTGCTGTACATGCTGTATATACTGTACTGTACATGTTGTATATACTGTGCTGTACATGTTGTATGTACTGTACTGTACATGTTGTATATACTGTGCTGTACATGTATGTACTGTACTGTACATGTTGTATATATTGTACTGTACATGTATGTACATTACTGTACATGCTGTATATACTGTACTGTACATTGTACGTATAGGGGAGACCGGGGCTTTTTGTCACATGGGTAAGTTGTCACATTGTTAATATTTTCACCATCAGAGGATGCTACTTAAAAGTTGAATACTAGTTTTGTGCGCCTACTTGGTCAGATGCCATATCCTGTCTGGGAAAAACAAAGCACACTGTTAGCTGAGGCTAGCACTGATATACCATTTTCACCTTCTAAAGTAAAAAAAAAAGAAGAGAACTTGACATTTTGGGTTTTTATCTACTCGTTGGCATCCTTTTCACAACGCCTCATAGACATGCTAATAAAGGTAGTAGTCAGGAAATACTGATGAAAAAACAATTTGAGAACAATAGAATATGTAGTCAGTGCGTTGTTGTGTTCTTTCGCCGTCTAGTATAGTAACTAAGATTAATATTGGCAGCACGACCGCTAGAGGTCGCTTAACTTTAAACCGTAACTATAGTAGGTCGAAATAAGCTGCTTGTACAAACGACCTGTGGGGTCGTTTTTGGTGGACAACAGTCTCAAGAGCACAGTTGAATAATGACCGAAACCAACGATCGGTTTCATATGCAAATGACCGTGGTCATAAAGTAGAGTTACAATGGCCATGTCAGAGCCCTAGAAAGACAGAGTTACGTCAACTCCGTAGACGTCAATGGGCCAATTATTTAACAGCAATGGCGGATCATGGGAGCCCCGGATAGTTCCAAACAGTGCGACCCGGGGCAATAGGGTTCCTATGGCGAAGGTCTGTTTCTCGCATTAATCAAAGGTTAATTTACAGGTAAGAAGCTACAGTTGACATTTTAATGATGACCATTTTACAAGCACGTTTGAATCAAATTAACGATGTAATTTAAAGCGTGATAGAGCGTCAATTTCAAACAAAATATTAGTTTTAATGTTCCTACACATGCGCATAGAATATGTATCCCGTTGGAATATATATATATCTATATATAGAAATGTAAAAATCTGAAAATATTGGTTAGTATTGTATTTAGAAATCACGTCAGGACACAGCGCTGTCGCTCGACACAACCTCTACGTTGCTTTCTTTATTTAGACTGACACAGCATCACAGGCAGACCCGATCAAACAACCCAGAGCCCGCAGACATCACCAATCGATCCCAGCACAATAGAACAGCACCAAATCAAATGCAGCACTGTCGATGTGTGCAGACATAACATCCCCCCCCCCCGCGGCCTGTGGCTGGGCAGGCCGAGGTGGGGAGGGAGAAGGCAGGGGAAGCTGAGGCCCAGGAATGTCTGGGGCCCGTGTAGGAGCTGCATGAAGCCCTGGGGCGTCTCGCCATGCTGAGGGAATGGCTAAGGTTGTGTCACCAGCTGTGTGTGGCGGAGCTGACACCTTCCGTAGATGACTGGAGTGCCACCGAGTGCCATCGCTGAGGAGGTAGGTGGCTGGGCCCAGCTGACGGGTGACTTGGAGAGGAGAGGACCAGTATGAAGCCATTTTATTGTTCCTGTGGGGCCTGCGGACCCTGACCCAGTCTTGACACATTGATATCTGGCACCCTGGTTCGTTTTGACAGGTCAAACCGTTGCATCATCCGCGTCTGCTGACGAGTCACTGAGGCTCTGACCCCAGGGGGAGGTGCCTTGGGTGTGGAGGGGCGGAGCCTGTCAAGGGGCATGCACAGTTCCCGGCCTAGCATGAGAGAGGCTGGGGAGACGCCTGTGGTCAAGTGTGGCCCGATAGTGCAGCAGAGTGTGACGGATGGCCTGCGTGAAAGAGCACCCTTGGGCCATGTGTGCTCTGAGGCCGTTCTTCAGTGACTGGTGAAAACGTTCAATGCCGCCATTGGCCTTGGGGTTGGTAGTACGCAGTGCGTATATGACGGATGCCCTTGTTTTCGAGATAAGCAGTGAACTCAGCAGAGACCAGCTGAGGGCCGTTGTCAGTGGTGATGGTCTTTGGGAGGCCCCAGTGAGAGGAGAGTCCAGGAAGTCGATGATGATCTGTGAGGTCACAGTGCCGGAAGTGGTGAGTTCAGGCCATTTTGAGTGTAGATCGTAGGCGACCACCATGAAGTGTTGGTGGTGGGGAACTCCATGGATCTCACCACAGATGTCCAACTGCAGGTATTCCCAGGGCTGAGAGGGCCAGGCGAGAGGTTGCAGGGGTGGGGGAGCCTGGTGGCCAGTCTTGCCACTCACAAGGCAGGCAGAACAGTCCTTTACCAGAGCCTCAATATCTCTGTCTATCCCCGGCCACCACACCAGGTCTCGGCAGCGCTGTTTCAGTTTCACAATGCCCAGGTGGCCTTCATGCGCTATATTCAAAACACGCGCACGGAGAGCAGCTGGGACCACTGTGCAAAACCCACATGCCACGCAGGTGTCGTTCCAGCAGGAGAGCTCCTGTCTGACTCGGGCGAACGCAGCCAGCTCCTCTGGGACCTTGTGAGGCCAGCCGTTCTGGATGTAGGTGCGGAGCTGGGAGAGGACAGGGTCCTGTTCGGAGGCTGCCCTCAGCTTCTGCAGAGAGACAGTGGCCTGAAGGGGTGTGTGTAGCATTTGGACAATGTCCTTTTCCACACAGTCAGTGTCCGTCTGTGGAGCTGGGGTGGAGACAGAGCGAGAGAGCAGGTCGGCGACAACATTGTCTCTGCCTGGGGTGAACTGCAGGCTGAAGTTGTACTGGCGGAGGCAGTCAGACCAGCGGTGCAGCCTCAGGGGTTTGTGACCTGTCCCAGATGTGGACAGCAGCGCTGTCAGGGCCTGGTGATCTGTCCTGAGGGTGAAGGAGCGGTCATAGACGTAGAGGTGCCACCTTTCACAAGCCCAGATACAGGCTAATGCCTCACGCTCACCCACGGAGTACCGCTGCTCGGTCAGGTTGAGGGCACAGGGGGCAAAGGTGATGGGCTTCTCCACACTGTTCTGGGTTTGAGACAGCACAGCCCCTATCGCTGTGACTGATGCATCACAGGTCACAAAGGTGGAGCTGGAGATGTCGAAGTGAGCCAACACTGGTGGTGAAGTCAGTTGAGTCTTGAGATCACGCACAGCGTCACTGCATGCCTTTGACCACACCCATGGCTCGTCCTTACGCAGCAGCTGGCGCAGGGGGGCTGTGGTCGCAGAGTACTGGGGAAGAAACCTCAGGTAGTAACTTGTCATACCCAGGAAGGAGGCGAGCTGGGCGGCCGAGCTAGGCTCAGGGATGGCGTGAATGGCGTCCACGTTGGATTGTAGTGGAGTTACGCCGCTCGCTGACAGCCGGAACCCCACGAACTCGATGGTTGGCACAGAGAGGACACATTTCTCAGCATTGAGAGTTAGCTTGTGCTTGGACAGGGCTGCGAAGACCATGTTGAGGCGCTTGTCATGGATTTCACTGGTGGGCCCGTGTACCACTATATCGTCCAGATAAATGGCCACGCCCAGTATGCCAGCCAGCACGGTAACCATGATTTTCTGGAAGCAGCTAGGGGCGGAGCTGAGACCGAAAGGCATCCTTGTGTAGCGAAACACTCCTGCATGTGTCACAAAGGCTGTGAGGTTTTGGCTGCTGGGGTGGAGGGGCACCTGTAAGTACCCCTGTCTGAGGTCGAGCTTGGAGAACACCTCAGAGCCATAGAACTGAGCAGTGAGTTCTTCTGAGGTGGGCGGTGGATACTTATCAGGGACCACTGCCTTATTTACTGCACGTAGAGCGACGCAGACACGCAGCCCCCCCGACTTCTTCTTAGCCACCACGAGGTTTGAGACCCAAGGTGACGCGTCCACCGGTTCAATTATGCCAGCTTCCAGCAGTTGTTGCAGCTCGGCGGAGACCCCCATCATGGAGAGCCAACGGGATGCGGTGCAGTGGTTGGATGACAGATTTCACAGCAGGGTTGAGGAGAGGTTGATGGGCGAAGGCGGAGAGGCAGCCCAGCCCCATAAACAGCGATGGCCACTTCTGCTGCCAAGGCGTGGCAACAGTCAGGATTGCTGCCCCCCCCCCCCCGTATCTAAGAGGGAGAACCCCAGAGCGGAGAACAGGTCCAGGCCCATCAGGTTGGCCCCATGGCGTGCCACATGAAAAACTGCATGGGGCACCAGCTTGGTTCCATAGCGGACAGTCACTTGGAGAGAGCCAACCAGATCGATTTTGGAGTCACCATACCCACAGAGGACAGCTGAGGGTGCGGACAGTGGCAGTGAACCGAAAAATTGACTGTATGTATCCACATTCAGGAGAGACACACCTGCACCGGTGTCCAACAGCAGGGGAATGCACACATCATTAATGTTGACTGTGCATGATTTGAATGACACTGGCCCAGAGCTCACATTGTGAATGATGGCGGTTGAAGACTGGGGGGGGGGGGGGGGTGGCCCTCTGACCCAGCCGGGGAAGATCGACAGACGCTGGCAAAGTGATTTTGCTTACCGCAGCTACGGCATGTCTGGCCACGGGCAGGGCAGTTCTGAGCCCTTGAAGCATGAGCCCGAGATCCACAGTTACCACAGGACTGTTGAGGGCGGGGCCGAGAACGCTGTCGTTAAAGTTGCAGGACGTCTCAGTGGAGTCGACGCCCGCCTCGCTCTGGCTGGGTTGCGTCCCGAGGGGCAGCCGTGAGTAGAGGGCGGAGTCGTTGGCAGCTTGACTGGAGGTGGCCACTTGCCGTGTATTTAGCATAGCAGCACACTCAGCTGCTCCCTCAACCTGTAGTGAGATGGTAATTGCTCTGGACAGCAGCAGATCGTCTTTTTCAAGCAGGAGAGTCTCACGCACCTTTGCGTTGTTGGTGTGTTCGATTAGCTGGTCGCGAACCATCTCGTCCCTAAGCGCGCCAAGCTTGCTAGCTAGCCCTGGCAAATTAGCTACATACTGCCGCACAGACTCACCAGGCAGTCGGTGTCGCTGACGGAATATAAACCGCCGAAGGAGGGCACTCTGTGGAGCAGCGAAATGGGTGCTCATAAGTCCCACAGCTTCGTCAAAGCTTGTGACGTTCCCCAGAGTCCCGAGCACACGATGACCCTCTGCTCCCAAGCAGTGTAGCAACAGAGCCGTCTTCCTAGCCTGGCTCACGTCGTCGAGCCCTGAGGCGATGATGTAATTTTCAAAACTATGTAGCCAGCGAGTCCATGGTACCGGAGGCTCGCCAGGTAATGCCAGGAAGGGGGCAGGTGGTGGGAGAGAGATATCAGCGATCCTCGTCGCCAATATTGTATTTAGAAATCACGTCAGGACACAGCGCTGTCGCTCGACACAACCTCTACGTTGCATTCTTCAGACTCACACAGCATCACAGGCAGACCCGATCAAACAACCCAGAGCGCGCAGGCATCACCAATCGATCCCAGCATAATAGAACAGCACCAAATCAAATGCAGCACTGTCGATGTGTGCAGACATAACAGTTAGTAGTTACCAGAAATCGCGGCTAAGCAGTTCATTTAAACGACCCGCCAAGCTTCGTATGGAACTATTCGGCGGCTACATGAACCACGTGACCCTCTCGCCTTCTGACCCCTCATTGGCGTAACTCTCTCTTTCTAGGGCTCTGGGCCATGTGTACTATTCCCAGAGTACCGGGGAATAGTTGCCGTGACGGCGTTATAAGGTGGTGACAAATCAGAATCATGGTTATTGGCCATGGAGGTTTGTTTGCACAGACATGGAATGTGACTCTCTCGGTGCACTTAACATAGAATAACAACACCACAACACAACAATCTTCACATACGTATATGCACAAGGACTGACTTATACGGGAGAAAGAAGAGGTGATAAAGTGCAGTGGTGCAGAGAATATAGTAGCAGAGATGCTGAAATACTAGATGTCATCAGGTTCTTGCAGACATGCCTGGGGTAGATGACATGATAGAGTGTACCAGTAGGGGAGACCGGGGCATCTTGTCACACATCTCACACTCTTTTATATATCTTGGTATATATACATCATATTGTTAGATATTGCATACCAAAGGAAAGAACTAAGTCTGACGCATATATTAGGCCTCTTCAGCAGCCCATAAACTGTTCTGTCCAAAGGCTGCAGCCTATGTTAGCAGTGGGGTAGGAAGGAGAGCATAATTATGCCATTTTATTTGGCAAAATGTAGTCCATCATTGGAAAGATGGGTGCTGTGGTTATCCAGAAGGAGTAAGCATGGCTCTTCCTTTGAACACTTGACAAGTTCAGCAAAATGTATTTATTCATTTATTTTTTTATTTTATTTTATTTTATTACTTTAATAATCCCCGTGGGGAAAATCTTCCTCTGCATTTAACCTATCTTAGCTGCGTAGGCGAAAAGTTTGTGTGGCATACCTCCTGCCGCCGGTAGGGGCACTAAATTAGGAAACGCTCCTGTGGGACGTATTAGAAGGGTGTACGACCTATACCCTGGAGGACTTGTAGTTTCTCCGACCAAACGTTTTGTCCCGATGAACTTATTCAACTTTCAGGGATTCATTGCTTTATTGTTGTGGATGTAACATCGGTATATAATATAGTATGTATACTAGGTATGTAGTTGTGAGGTGAATATATAGTGTACGCTTCTTTATACGTCTCGTACATGAGACACTATAGTGAAATACAGTGGGAATATATAGCATTGTATACGGGCATGATGGGTTGTGGAGTTGTCGTGTGGTATATGGGATAGTATATGGGCAATATAGTATACGTATAAGCATTATGATAGGATATATGGCCATAGGTTTTTGATTACTCAGCCATAACACAATTCTGTATAGTATCGACATACCTGTTGTGCATACATCCTTGCCTCCAGTGTCCTGTTGTTGTTCCATTAATTTCTTCTGTTTTTTCTTTTTTGTTTGTTGTTTTGTTTTGTTTACTTCTTCTTTTTTGTGTGTAAGTGATGTCTGCAAGTGTTGGAAGCTGCAGTGTACTGGAGTCAAATTCCTCATGTGCATAGGCACACTTGGCCACTAAAGTTGATTCTGATTCTTATTCTGATTCTGAGTAACATAAATGCATATCATTACAAGCACACGGAAATCACAAAAAGCAGGTGTTTTCTTTTTTGGTCAGAAAACAAAACAAAGCCCCAGCTCCGGTTCTCGGGCCCGCTCATAGAGAGCCCAAGCTAACCCCCCGAAGTCCTATGAGGGTGAGTTCGAGCTCTGCCGTGGTTTCTTAGTCCAGTGCGAGCTGGTATTCCGCCACCAGCCCAGCCGTTACACCTCAGACGGCGCTAAGGTCGCCTTTATTGTGTCCCTGCTTACGGGTAAGGCTCTCAGATGGGCCACGGCTGCCCTAGACCAGAAACCCGCCCTATCTTCTGATCATGCAGCCTTTTTCAGGGAATTCAAGAGTGTGTTCGATCACCCCATTGGTGGCTGTGACGCCACCGCCCGTCTCCACACCATCAAACAGGGCTCTCGTTCGGTGGCCGAATACACCGTCGATTTCCGAGTCCTGGCCGTAGAATGCTGTTGGAATGACGAGGCCCTGCTGAGTGCATACAGGTGGGCTTAAGCGAGGAGGTCAAGGATGGACTTTTTAGAGACTGGCCGGCGACCTGCAATGAGTTAATCGGCCTGGCTCTGAATATGGACCAACGCCTCCAGGCAAGGCGAGACGAATGCGCTCGAGCTCAGCGCCAGTCCCTCACCCCTCCCCGGGCTACCCCCCAGTCGCCTCGTCCCCTCCGGGGTCCCCAGCCAGCACCAGAAGCTCCGCCCACTCCCTCGCCACGACCACCTGAGCCTGGGGTGGAGCCCATGGAGGTGGCTCGGTCACGCCTCACCGGGGCTGAGCGCGAACAGCGCATGCGAGGCCGGCTCTGTTTGTACTGTGGGCAGGGTGGACACTTGATTCGGGACTGTACCACACGCCCAAAAGGCCGAGCTTACTAGGGGAGGGGCTACTAGTACGCTGCATGACTCTGCCCCAGAACAAGCCTTCCCCATCTCCTTTATTCCCTGCGTCTCTCGCCTGGGGTCAGCAGTCTCTGCCTATCGGCGCCTTCATCGACCCTGGAGCCGACGGGAGTTTCATTGACGGGGCCCTAGCTCGGCAGGCTGGCATCAGTCTCACCCTGCTGGAGACCCCTATTGAGAACCGCTCGCTGGATGGACGCGCTCTCTGTCTCATCACCCACACTACTGAGCCTCTCAAGCTAACTGTCTCAGGCAACCATGTTGAGACAATCCGACTCCTTGTGTTCACTGCTCCCTCCTCACCACTGGTTCTCGGGAGGCCTTGGTTGCAGAGGCATGACCACAACATCACCTGGTCCTCCACTCGGATCATCGGGTGGAGTGTTGCGTGCCACACAAACTGCCTCTGCTCTGCCTCCTATCCTCCTAAGGCTGAGCCTCCTCCTCCAGACCTCTCCGACGTGCCTGAGGTTTATCATGACCTTGCGGCTGCCTTCAGCAAGACCGAGGTGCTCTCTCTCCCTCCACACCGCCCTACAACTGCGCTATTGAGCTCCTCCCTGGTGCCCGCACTCCACCCGGGAGGCTGCATAACATCACTCTTCCTGAGAAGAAGGCCATGCAGGAGTACACCACCGACTCACTCGCCTCCGGGATCATTCGCCCCTCCGACTCCCCAATGGCAGCCGGATTCTTCCTTGTTGGTAAGAAGGATGGCACGCTCCGCCCCTGTATTGATTACAGACAACTTAATGACATCACGGTTAAGAACCACTATCCATTACCCCTCATGAGCGCCACGTTTGAACCCCTCTCTGCTGCCACCATTTTTACCAAGCTTGATTTACGCAGTGCTTACCATCTCATCCGCATCAGAGAAGGAGACGAGTGGAAGACTGCTTTCAATACGCATCTGGGACATTTCGAGTACTTAGTTATGCCTTTCGGCCTCACAAACGCCCCTGCAGTTTTCCAGACCCTTGTTAATGACGTGCTCCGGGACATGATCAATGTTTTTGTTGTGGTTTATTTGGACGACATCCTAGTTTTTTCCCGCTCTCTCAACGAACACATCCAACACGTTCGCCTGGTGTTGCAGCGCCTTCTGGAGAACCGCCTGTTTGTCAAGGTGGAGAAGTGCGCTTTTCACACCCCCTCACTGGAGTTCCTTGGCCACATTGTGGAGGCGGGGCGCATTCGGACCGACCCTAAGAAGGTCGAGGCAGTGTTGGAGTGGCCCAGACCCCAGAACCGGACAGAGCTGCAACGCTTCCTGGGTTTTGCGGGTTTCTACAGGAGGTTCATCAAGGACTACAGTCGTATCGCCGCGCCCCTCTCAGCCCTCACCTCCACCCTCCGCCAGTTTGACTGGACCCCGGAGGATCAGACCGCCTTTACAGACATCAAGAGGAGGTTCTCCGAGGCCCCGGTGCTTGCCCACCCGGATCCTACCCGCCAGTTCGTGGTGAAGGTGGACGCCTCTGACTCTGGGTTGGGGGTGGTCCTCTCACAACGCTCAGCAGAGGATCCCTGCACCCGTGCGCCTTTTTCTCCCGGCGCCTCACACCAGCTGAGCGCAACTGACGTCGGCGACCGGGAGCTGCTGGCCGTCCACGCCGCCCTGGCAGAATGGAGACACTGGCTCGAGGGGGCGGAGCATCCCTTCCTGGTGTGGTCAGACCACAGGAATGTGGTGTACATCCGGTCAGCTAAACGGGTGAGTGACCGCCGGGCCCAATTCTTCAGCCGATTCAATTTCATGCTGTCCTATCGTCCAGGCTCACAGAATTCCAGAGCAGATGCGCTCCCTCGGCTCCACCCGGGGGCGTCTATGAAGGATGGCACCCAGGAGGGTGCACTGGACACCATCTTGCCTCCGACCCGTGTTGTGGGTGTTGTCACCTGGGCCATCAACTCTCTCGTCAGGACCGCCCAGCGAACTCATCCCAGCCCTGGTAACGTTCTCCCTAACCGTCTGTTTGTGCCTGCGCCAGTCTGCTCCAGGGTTCTCGATTGGGGTCGCTCCAGCTGCTTCACCTGCCACCCTGGCGCCTCCAGGACTGTCCTTCCTGCAGCCCGTGGGCCTCGCCGCTTCACATGGTGCCCAAGGCGGATGGGTCGTGGCGGCCTTGCAGCGATTTTCGCCGCCTGAACAACGTCACCGCTAATGACCGCTATCCCATCCCACACATACAGGACTTTTCCATACGCCAGGCAGGTGCCACTATTTTCTCTAAGGTGGACCTGGTGCGCGGCTATCATCAGGTTCCCGTGCGCGCAGAGGACGTGCCCAAGACCGCAGTGATCACCCCATTTGGGCTTTTTGAGTTCATGCGCATGCCTTTTGGCTTGAAGGGGGCAGCGCAAACCTTTCAGAGGCTGATGGACTCGGTGTTGCGTGACCTTGCTTTCGTGTTCGTTTATCTCGACGATATATTAGTGGCCAGTCCGTCAGCTGAAGAGCACCTGGCGCACCTGAAACAGGTTTTCCGTCGTCTGGACGAACACGGCCTGATAGTCAACCCGGCCAAGTGTCAGTTTGGACTGCCGGTGATTGACTTCTTGGGTCACCGCATTTCGCCGCAAGGCGCGGTCCCGTTGCCTTCTAAGGTGCAAGCGGTGGCGGAATTCCCTCGCCCAGTCTCTGTTAAGGCATTGCAGGAATTCTTGGGCATGGTGAATTTCTATAACCGTTTCCTCCCTCGCGCTGCCCACCTCCTTCAGCCACTTTACGAAGCCCTGCGGCTTAAGAAGGCTAACGACCCTGTCGACTGGACTCCCGAACGGGTTTAGGCCTTTGACGGAGCTAAGTGCGTCATGGCTAACGCTGCCCTCCTCGCCCATCCCACACCCACGGCGTCCATAGCTTTAACAACCGACGCGTCTGACATAGCCGTGGGGGCTGTGGTTGAACAGCGCGTGGCGAATGCGTGGCAGCCACTCGCATTTTTTAGCCGCAAACTGCGAGATAGCGAGCGCAAGTACAGCGTTTTTGACCGGGAGTTGCTGGCACTGCACCTTGCAACCCGTCATTTCCGCTTCCTGCTGGAGGGTCGCTCATTCACGGCTTATGTGGATCATAAGCCGCTGACTTTCGTCATGTCCAAGGTGACTGAGCCGTGGTCTGCTCAGCAGTAGCGCCACCTGGCGGCCATCTCCGAGTTCACAACGGACATTCAGCATGTGGCCGGGATGTCCAACCCTGTTGCTGATTGTCTGTCGCGTTTGCTTGTGTGTCCTGTGCACCTTCGTGTGGATTTCTCCGCTATGGCTGCCGACCAGCCCAGCGACCCGGACGTCCTTGCCCTTAGGTCAACGCGTACCGGCCTCAAGCTAGAGGATGCTGTGATGTAGGAAGGTCCTCTGCGATGTCTCCACCGGCCGTCCCCGCCCCGTTGTTCCAGTGGCCTGGCGCCGTGGAGTTTTCGAATCGATTCACTCCCTCTCGCACCCTGGAGTTCGGGCGTCGGTGGAGTTGGTCGGTTCCAAGTTCGTCTGGCCTGGACTCCGCAAGTACGTCAAGGGGTGGGCGGCTGCATGTGTGGCGTGCCAGCGCGCTAAGGTCCAGCAGCACACTAAGTCGCCCCTCGAACCGTTTCCGATCCCGGCCAGACGTTTCGACCACGGGCATGTGGACCTGGTGGGCCCTCTACCTTCTTCACAGGGTTTTACGCACCTGCTCACAATGGTAGATCGGACTACCAGGTGGCCAGAGGCTGTTCCTCTGTCCTCCTCAACACCCTCGGACGGTGCACGCGCGTTTCTTTCCTCCTGGGTCGCCCTTTTCGGCACTCCGTCAGATATCACATCAGACAGGGGCCCCCAGTTCGTGTCAGAGCTCTGGTCGGCACTTGCGCGATCCTTGGGTGTGCAGGTACACCGCACTACCGCGTACCACCCTCAGGCTAACGGCTTGTGTGAACGTTTTCACCGGTCGCTCAAGGCAGCGCTGCGCTCTCGGATGGTAACTGGGTGGACCGTTTACCTTGGGTTATGCTCGGGTTGCGTTCGGCTCCTGAGGAGGACCTCGACGCTTCGCCCGCTGAGCTGGTGCTCGGTCAGCCGCTCCGCGTCCCTGGGGAATTTTTGTCTGGGAGTTCCGCTCCTCGACCCCGTCCGGCCCATTATCCTTTTTTGTCCGACAGCACTCGGGTTCCAGGCCCCGTTCACCACTGTTTTCCGCGGTCGTTCGTGCCTGCGGAGCTCATTTTTGTTTTGTTTTTGTGTGGCATGATGCTCACCGCTTGCCCCTCCAACCCCCATACGACGGCCCATTTCGGGTTCTTGAGACGGGTCCTGAGGGTTTTGTGCTGGATATGGGTGGGCGTAGGGAGCGTGTCATGCTTGATAGGCTTAAACCGGCACACAGGGTGGCAGGCGAAGCTGTGTTTTCGGCCCAGGTTCCCCGTCGGGGTCGCCCTCCTTCCAGGACCCCGGCAGTGTCTTCACGGGTTCAGCATTCTGCTTCTCAGCCGGCATTGGACTGTGTTTCACCCATGTTTCGGCTGAGGGACGGCACAGCCGTTATGGCAGGCTGCTTAAGCCTCCAGTGAGACACTGATTTTCTTTCCAGGAGTTCCTTCTGGGTGTTCGGGGGGGGGGGGCTGTGTGTCGGACACTAGGGGCTATGCCTCTCACCCAGCAGGGCTGTGAGCTGGGGGCGTGGTTTACGTTCCCGGGTTCTCTGGTGCAGGATTGTTCTTGTTGCAGTTTCGTTTTTGGAGCTGAGGAATAAACTTCAAACTCGCCTTCGTCTCCTGTGTTTTTCCTCATTCTGCCACAAAAGTACATTTCATACACAGAGGGTATTTCAAACTGGTTTCATTTTCATCATCATCGTCATCTTCTTCTTCTTCTTCTTTCAGCTTGTTCCATTTCTCAGGGGTCGCCACAGCAGATTTTTGCCCTCCATTGCTTTCTGTCTGACATATCCCTCTCCCGCAGTCCAACCCTCCTCATGTCCTCCTCTATCTGGTCTCTCCATCTTTCCCTTGGTCTTCCGCTTTTTCTTTTGCCAGGTAATTCCAGGTCCAATACCTTCTTTCCTATATAGTCTATGCCTCCTCTCTGTACATGTCCAAACCATCTCAATCTTGTCTCGCTCAACTTTTCATCCATTCCTCTGATCTTGAACGTAGCTCTCACTTCTTCATTTCTCTTCCGGTCTTTTCTAGTCACTCCCAAGGACCAACGCAGCATGTTCATCTCTACTACCTGTAATGTAGATTCTAGCCTCTCTGTTGTTGTCACTGCTTCCATACCATAGAGCATGGCAGCCCTGACCATTGATTTGTATATTTTGCCCTTTACCTTCAACGGCATTATTTTGTCACAAAGTACTCCAGCTGCCTTTCTTCATGAATTCCACCCAGATTGTGTCCTTTTCTTGACTTCTTACCACCACCTTCTGCCTGTATTGTCGTACTTGAATTCGTTAACTTCTGGACATCGTCTCCTCCTAAGGTCAACCCTGGACTTTCTACTTGCTCATTTAAACACGTACTCGGTCTTTGTTCTGCTTATCTTTAGTCCTTTAATCTCTGGCGCTTCACTCCAGTCTTCAAGATCTTTCTCCAACCTTTTCTTTTCCTCGTTTGTGAGCACGATGTCATCAGCAAACATTATGCTCCATGGTGGCTATTTCTTAAGATGTTCTGTGAGTCTGTCCATCAGCATCACAAACAGGAAAGTGCTAAACGCCGATCCTTGATGCAGTCCTACTTTTACCTCAAACTCACTTGTTGTTCCCACTCCACATTGAACTACGGTCTTACAGTCCTGAATTATGCTAATTTAATTTTCTGCCACTCCCTTTTCTCTTAGGCAATACCACAACGCCTCTCTCGATACTCTGTCACATGCCTTCTCCAAATCAATAAATATGCAGTGCAATTCTTTCTGTCTCATCTCATTTCTCATCATCACCCGCTTCTCAGGGCTCAGGTCGTGGTGTCAGCAAGCTAAGAAGGGCACTCCAGATGTCCCTCTCCCCAGCAATGCCCTCCAGCTCCTCTAGGGGAATCCCAAGGCATTCCCAGGCCACATCAGACATGTAGTCCCTCCAGCGAGTTCTGGGACTACCCCGGGGTCTCCTCCCAGTTGGACAAGCTCGGAAAACCTCCAACAGGAGGTGCCAGGAGGCAACCTAATCAGATGCCCAAACCACCTCAACTGGCTCCTTTCAACGCAAAGGAGCAGCGGCTCTACTCCAAACTCCCTCCGGATGTCCGAGTTCCTCACTTTATGTCTAAGGCTGAGTCCAGACACCCTACGGAGGAAACTAATTTCAGCCGCTTGTATCCGCGACCTCACACTTTGGACCACTACCCAAAGATCATGACCATAAGTGAGGATTGGAACGAAGATCAACTGGTAAATTGAGAGCTTTGCCTTGCGGCTCAGCTCCCCCTTCACCACAACGGTCTGGTACAACGT
Organism: Lampris incognitus; assembly: GCF_029633865.1. Taxonomy (NCBI): domain Eukaryota; kingdom Metazoa; phylum Chordata; class Actinopteri; order Lampriformes; family Lampridae; genus Lampris; species Lampris incognitus. Next base: position 2,649,052 of record NC_079228.1, read on the forward strand.
CTGCATTACTGCTGATGCTGCACCAATCCGCCTATCAATCTCCTGTTCCATCATATCCTCACTCGTGAACAAGACCCCAAGATACTTGAACTCCTTCACTTGAGACTACAACTCATCCCGAACCCAGAGGGAGCAGTCCACCATTTTCTGGTAGAGAACCATGACCTCAGACTTGCAGGTGCTGACTCTCATCCCGGCCATTTCACACTCAGCTGCAAGCCGCTCCAGTGCATGCAGGAGGTCACGTTCTGACGAGGCCAACAAAACTACATCATTTGCGAAGAGCAGAAATGCAATTCTGAGGTTCACAAACTGTATTTTTCAGCTAAGTTCCTGAATACAAATATCGCATCTGTGGTACTTATTCCAGGCATCACCTTATTTCTTAAATAATAATAATAATAAACCAATCTTATATAGTGCTTTTCTAGTACTCAAAGTCTCTTTACAATAAATGGAGGGAAACAAGACGACAGATGAACATAACACAGACATACAGGGGTGGATGGGAAGGGGGGCTACGAGGGGGAGAAGCAGCAGCCACAGACGATGCCAACAGTACTCTCCGACTTGGACAGATATAAAGGGAAAGAAAAACAAACATCATAAATCACATAAATCAAAGATGCAGGTCAAGCGCTCAGTCCCCAGCCTGCCCCAGACCAGGGGTGTATGAGCGGATGGGGGGGGCACGAGAAGGCAATGGAGAAAAGGTGTGTCTTGAGATGGGATTGGAAGAGTGGGAGGGATTCTGAGTCTCCAATGATTTGGGGAAGTGAGTTCCAGAGCCTGGGAGCTGCTCTGGAGAAGGCTTGGTCACCAAGCCGTGGAGGTTGGACCTGGGGGTAGAGAGAAGGGAGGCTAAGGTGGATCTGAGGGACTGAGAGGGTTGGTAGGGGGAGAGGAGATCGGTGAGATATGGGTGAGCCAGTTTGTGAAGGGATTTATAAGTAAGAACCAGGAGTTTGTAATTGAATTTGTAATTTACAAGAAATTTCTTGTAAATTGGTTGCCATTTCTCCATTCATCTGATATTTTCCCAGTCTGTATTATGTTGTTGAAGAATCTAGTCAGGAACTCTATGCCAGTGTCGCTTAAGTATTTTCAGACTTCTGCTGGTATATTGTCTGGTCCCACAGCTTTTCCATTTTTCATTCATTGCAGCACCTTTATCAACTCATCCCTTGTAATCTCTCCCACGTCCTCTTTGTTCCTTAGTGGTTCATCTGTCCTTTTTTCTGTTATTCTCTTCATTCATTTGGTGACTCAAATAATCCGTCTATCTCTGTAAAATATCCTCATCTTTTGACAGTACTCTTCCATCTGCGTCCTTGGTCAGTTCTACTTGTTCAACATCATTACTTACTCTGTCTCTCTGTTTGGCTATTCTATATATATATCCTTCTCCCCTTCCTTTGTATCTAGTCTTTTGTACAGGTCCATGTATGCTCTTGCCCTTGCTATCACTACCACTCTCTTAGTTTCTTTCTTAGCTTTCTTGTATTTATTCTTGTTTTGCTCATTCTCGTTTTTGTCCAGCTTCATTTTGGCCACCTTTTTCTTCTTTATGCTGTGCTGCATTACTTTCTCCCACCATCAACTTTCCTGTCCCTTCTTTTACCCCGTTGAGATTCTCTTAGTGCTCGCCTGCCTGCTTCCCTTAGTCCTTCTGCTGTTCTATCCCAATCTTAATGGCAATATACCTCCCAATAGCTCTACAAGGTTCCTCTTTCAGCTTCCACCATTTAATCTTCCATGCTGCTGGTCTTTGCACTTTCTGAGTTTGCTTCTTGTCTTTATGTGGCATGTCAGTGGTCTATGAATAATAATGACTAAATTAATGCTGCTTGTGTGTTTTCTCTTCATGTGTCATTTCTCAAAGTCTTGCCCTCACTTCAACCCTACCTCAATGTAAATTGGACTTTAATTGGGTATAGGCAATCTCCATTCTTCAAGCAAATCACTAACCTTTACGACAACCAGCAGAGATCAGGGGTGCTTAAGATTGGATCTTTAAACCCCTCACACTAATCTTTGCCAACCATCAGGTCCCACAATGCCTCCGGTCAGGAGTTCTCTCTCATTGTTGAGATGGCTAAATAAGTCTAAGAGACACAAAGTCTCAGAGACTGACAACAGCCAATAAGAGTTCACCTTGCCATTGAGGATCCAGTAGGTTCTCATTGTGCCATGATGACATGAGTAACTTCTGCAACACTGAATCCAAACATCTGATGTTTTTGCCCTTTTAGGTTGGTCAACTCTGGGCAGTCAGCAGTGTGTGCATTCCGCCTGAGTGACATCAAAACAGTTTTCTCCGGAAACTACAAGGCCCTGAATAGGGACACATTACGATGGAGTACAAGGGTTCAGGAGAAGGTTGCTAATCCAGGAGAGGTATATGGCCTTCAATAAATTAATATAAAAACTTGAAGAGCTGTCATCTGTGATAGTAAGGAATTTCCACAATGTGCAAACAAAGAAGTGCAGCAAGCACAGTTGTAAAAATTTGTCTCAGATAAAAAAACAAAAAACAATCTAGATGGGTGAAATTTGGGTTGTTTTTTTTCTTCTTTTTTTTTGTAGGTTAAGAGACTGGATAATTTTTTGTTTAGTAACCCAGTTACTTATGTGATAGTTTACTGATGTAACTAAGCATTCATGAGAAGTTAACCCTGTTTCTTTCAGGTGATAATAAAACCATGCATGTTGACTATTCATGAGGTGTGGGAAATTGCTTTAAAGAGTGCATGGCCAGAATGTGTTCAATGCACTGCCCATTACTTCCCTAATATGGCTTTAAGAGCTTACTGTAAGAGACTAGCTAGTTTACTACAGTATTCCACTGGCAACTCTACTTCTGGTGTTTGAGAGGGCCTTTACATTTTGATAATTTTCTATTATTTGTCCCTACCCTACCTAGTGTGGCCTGCACAATGCCTCAGACAACACTCTCCGCTTTGTCAAAGAAAACTTTCTGGCAGATGAGAGCATCCAGCCAGTTGGAAGGACCCTGACTATGGTGTCACCTGACCAGTATTACAGCCGCCTGGCAGTCCAGCGGGTCCGAGCAGCTAACAACAAGGAGTATACTGTCCTATATCTGCTCACAGGTAGGATATGTGGACAACAGACCAGGATCAAAATGGTGTCAATATGGCTTCAACATTTGCATTACCTCCAGTAATGCAGATGTTGAAGGCCTACTGCCAGGCTGGAACATTTCCGCAACAATGGCTCTTTTCTTTCAGTCTAATTTTTTGCCTTTTTCTTCTTGAATTTCAATGGTAGGGAGCTGAACCTCATCCACGTAAATGGAATTACAGTTCATCATCTTGACTTCTGTCGGTTTCTGTGTATGAGTGTAGCATGTGCAAATCGCAGCATCAGCATTTCGGGAAACTCCTCAGTTGCTCTCTGAGAGAGTGAAGCAGTTGAGTCGTAGAGTCATTGGGCTTTAGCCCACGAGTAGAATACATTTAGATACATTTGTTTGAATGCTTTTGGTAAAGTTTAGGATTACATTTGATGCCGACAGAAAATACACACAGGGGTTTATTGCCTGAACATTTTCCTTTGTAACCTGCAGTGCAGCGATTTTACTTGAAAAATCTTATAAAGCCTGGTTATAACTGTCTGTGTTGTCCTTATCAGCATTTGTTGGGATACAATGGGCAAAATTAGCTTTGACTAGTGAAGCACATCATAATAGATATTTCTGAAAATCCAAACATACTAATGTTATTGAACCAATGAAAAAATTATAACCAATCAAAATTAAAAAAAAAAACAAAACAAAACATTACACACCAAATAGACAGTTGTGCCCAACTAATCAAAGTGGAATATTACACATACACCATTGGCACATTAAAGGAAAATTCCAGTTTTTTACAACCTGGGGCTAATTTTCATTGTTTTTGCCATTGAGCATATTGGTTATGATATCATTTCACCATCATTTCAGATCTTAGTCGCGGGACCACAGCTGAACACGGTTTTACAATGGTCTTTTGTGGTGCCGCAGAATACTTGCATCAAACATGTTTCAACAATTCCAATTTAACTCAGTTATCTAAATCACATATTTTGAAGCAAAAATGATAACGTTATTACCCAAAATGTCCAATATTATCAATTATTTGCATCGTAGGGCCTCCTAGTTCACCTAGCTGGAATGATCAACCTACACTTCATGTAAGTAGGAAGAAATAGGGTTGGGCGATACGGCCAACATTTTTTATCACTGCATTATGTAACTTTGGTAACACTTTATTTTAGGGGGTCGGAAATTACCTAGTAATTTCCTAGTAATAAGGTGGTAAGTATCACGTAATTTCTTAGAAATAAGGTTATACTTACCTTGTAATTTCCTAGTAATAAGGTGGTAGTTTTTACAGGTAATTTTACAGCTAATCCTAACCCTTACCCTAACCAATATAGTAATGATTCTTAAAATTCAAGTCGGAAATGGTTTACTGATTCATCTTTAGGTGGTAAAATTGGTTTCTTGTATTTCCACCCTATGAATTTTTGTTTTCATGGTATGTTAAAGGAAGTATCATGAATAATTAATGAGCATGAGTGATTGACACTAAAAATCATGTAATTGCCAAGCATTTGCTACTGCGATGTGTGGAGGTGTCCGCATCTACGTCTGCATCTAAGTTTTTCATCGTGTGAAGTTTTTATTTTGATCGTCAATTTTTTTTTTTTCGTTTAATGGCTGGGAGAGCTGGCGCTGAATTGGCTGAGGGAGCCTTGTCTACTGCATCCTGCGGGCCCAGGGACCTTGAGGGAGCTTGGTCTGCTGCGTCATGTGGGCCCAGAGACTACGGCTCTGCCCAGAGCTGCGCCTTAGAGGAAATACTGAGGCGGTCTGGCGGCAGCCTCGCCTAGTGTTGATGGCTCAGTGTTTTTGTCTGTGTTTGGGTCTTTGTGTGGAGTTCAGGGGAGGTGTGTCAAAGGTGTCTGGCTGGGAGAGCTGGTGCTGGATCGGCTGAGGGAGCTTGGTCTGCTGCGTCCTGTGGGCCCAGGGACCGCGGCCCTGCGCAGAGCTGCGCCTTAGAGAAAACACAGAGGCGGTCTGACAGGATGCACAGGCTAAGCTAACTGCTAGCCCATGCAGACTGGTAGTTCCGACAGTCCTCCTGGCTGGAATTTGTTCTCTGGACAGAGGAATGTTTGGACTGTGTTGTTAACCATCTGTGTTTTTTTTTTTTTTTTTTTTGCTTTTTTCTCTCTGTTTTGTATGTTTTTGGTGGTATTGTTTTTGGGAATGTGTGTTTTTGTCTTTTGTGTTGCACTGCTGTGGGCTGGGGGGAAATTACATTTCATTTCTTTGTGTATGCAAGTACATCATAGAAATGGCAATAAATTGTTCATGAGTCCTGATTTATCAGCCAATTAAATCGAAATGGGCTTAGTTTAGGGTTAAGTTTAGATGATGGTTTAGTTTAGGAGTTAAGGCGAGGTAGTGGTTATGTTTAGAGTTAAATTATATAATGGTTGAGTTTAGGAGTTAAGGCAAGGTAGTGGTTGATTTTAGGAGTGAAGGCTAGGTGGTTGTTTAGTTTAGGAGTTAAGTGGTTATGTTTAGGGTTAAGTTTAGATAATGGTTGAGTTTAGGAGTTCAGGCTAGGTAGTGGTTGAGTTTAGGGTTAGGGTTAGGTAGTGGTTATGTTTAGGAGTTAAGGCTAGGTAGTGGTTATGTTTAGGGTTAAGTTTAGATGATGGCTGAGTTTAGGAGTTAAGGCAAGGTAGTGGTTATGTTAAGGAGTTAAGGCTAGGTAGTGGTCATGTTTAGGAGTTAAGGCTAGGTAGTGGTTATGTTTAGGGTTAAGTTTAGATGATGGCTGAGTTTAGGAGTTAAGGCTAGGTAGTGGTTATGTTAAGGAGTTAAGGCTAGGTAGTGGTTATGTTTAGGAGTTAAGGCTAGGTAGTGGTTATGTTTAGAGTTAAGTTTAGATGATGGCTGAGTTTAGGAGTTAAGGCTAGGTAGTGGTTGAGTTTAGGAGTTAAGGCTAGGTAGTGGTTATGTTTAGAGTTAAGTTTAAATAATGGCTGAGTTTAGGAGTTAAGGCTAGGTAATGGTTGAGTTCAGGAGTTAAGGCTAGGTAGTGGTTGAGTTTAGGAGTTAAGGCTAGGTAGTGGTTATGTTTAGGAGTTAAGGCTAGGTAGTGGTTATGTTTAGGGTTAAGTTTAGATGATGGCTGAGTTTAGGAGTTAAGGCTAGGTAGTGGTTGAGTTTAGGAGTTAAGGCTAGGTAGTGGTTATGTTTAGGAGTTAAGGCTAGGTAGTGGTCATGTTTAGAGTTAAGTTTAAATAATGGCTGAGTTTAGGAGTTAAGGCTAGGTAATGGTTGAGTTCAGGAGTTAAGGCTAGGTAGTGGTTGAGTTTAGGAGTTAAGGCTAGGTAGTGGTTATGTTTAGGAGTTAAGGCTAGGTAGTGGTTATGTTTAGGGTTAAGTTTAGATGATGGCTGAGTTTAGGAGTTAAGGCTAGGTAGTGGTTGAGTTTAGGAGTTAAGGTTAGGTAGTGGTTATGTTTAGGAGTTAAGGCTAGGTAGTGGTCATGTTTAGAGTTAAGTTTAAATAATGGCTGAGTTTAGGAGTTAAGGCTAGGTAATGGTTGAGTTCAGGAGTTAAGGCTAGGTAGTGTTTATGTTTAGGAGTTAAGACTAGATAATGGTTATGTTTAGGGTTCCGGCTAACTTGTCATCGTGTTGAACATCACGTGATTTGTCTGAATACAGGTGAGGAATAAACACAAATCCCATTCATGCTCATTAATTAATCATGATCTTTTCTTCACCATCCTACTAAAAAAAATGCTTCCATTACCACGTGCTACTTTAGCTTGTCACAGTTTGAAGACTGTTTTTTTGCAATCATTGTTGGATTTTCTAAACTCAAACCATGTCACATGGAACACAATGGACGACAAGCCTGGCAAGTTGCCTGGTGGCTCCCGTGGAGGGGGGGGGGGGTACTGTTACGGCTCGCCCATCCCGCGCCTGCAGCCAATCAGCTCGTCAGGGCGGGGTTTAAGTCGTCAGGGCTGGGCTTAAGTTTGCTGGTCTCCCAGAGCTCGTTGCCAGTTCGTGCCGTAACCTCCTCGTTGAATTGGTTACTCTTCCCTCCCTGTGTATTCCCTCTGAGTTTATCTCAGCCCGTGGATTCACTATTTTCTCTGTGGAGTTTTTTTCCCAGCGGAATCATCCTGCCGCGTCCCCAATTTGGATTACCCGTGAGTTTTCTCGTACTTTCTCTGTTTGTTGGGGACTACTCGCAAAGTGGATTGCCGGACTCTTTTCGTTGCCGTGCATGTTGTCTCGTTGGACCTTTGTATGAACTATTAATAAAGCACGCCAGTTTCGGTGAACTCTATCTCTGCCTGGTGTCGTGCGCTTGGGGTCTTCCACAAACCCTAACAGATGTGCCACCCCATTAAGTAATGAGTGGTCCTCTGTCCCCTTGTCTATTTTGGGAGGCATCCTATTGTGCATTTACAACTTCACTCTCGTCGATGTCGTTCTCACAATGGCAGTTACATAAAGCAGATCTTCCCAAATCCTGTAAAGACAGTCTTGCCCAAAAGCATTCCTGTCCAGTGGTTTGCAACTTCGCACCAGAGTTACTACACAGAGAGGCTACCGTGGTGGAGATGATACAGTCACATCTCTGACGGTGGACAAATGTGAACAGTTACACAGTATATACTGTCATACCACCCACCCCTAGCAGTAACCATTTATCCACTACCCAGCTGGTACAACTGATAAGTCACAGATAATTAGAAATCCTGTACATAATCTAGCTGAGATACGAGGGATTTTGTTGACAGGACAGGTTTAAGGACTGTATTGTGGGGCACCACAAGAGTGTTGCAAAGCTGTGTCTAGCTATAATCCTCTGTACAAGATCCCATATGGTCCAGCTGCGGCTTGGAGACATCTCATTCCATACCCACTTCCCTCATTCCCCACTCACCTCGTGCCCCTATGCAGCGCTCCCTACACCATTCTATTCCATCATTCCATTCTCACCTCCAAGCCCCCTACATGTCTTACGTTGTGTTTGAATACCTAAAATAAATGGCTTTTATGGAGTCGTTTTGGTAAAACTGTTGTATGAGAATATTGGTGTTTTTATTGGTACCACTTCAAATCCCGATGTCTTTTGAGCTGAAAATTAGAATGCTATTAGCGATTTTCTACCACAAAATATGTAACGTTAACGACGTTACCATGGGGTCCGCGGTGGTGTAGCGGTCTAAGCATCGGCTTTGTGTCGATGCAGTTGCCCACTGGGGACTGGGGTTCGCGCCCCGGTCTCGTCAGATCCGACTATGGCCGAAATCGATGAAGCAGCAATCATTGGCAACGCTGTCTTGGGGAGGGGGGCGGAGTCGGCTTGTGTTCGTCACATGAATGCGTCTCTGCGTGTGTCGGAAAAAGCAGTGCTTCGGCCTGGAGTCGCCTTGTCACGGAAGTGGCGAGGCGTCTCCTTCGCGACTGCCGGCCGGAGAGATGCAGTTGGCAAACGCATTCAGTACGAGGGTGGGTGTTTGAATTAAAATAGGGATCGACTGACCACTAAATTGGGAGAAAAAAGGGAAAAATCAGAAATAAATGTATTTAAAAAAACAACAACGTTACAATGGACTCTCCAACCCTGGAATGCTAGCACAACATGATATGGGATAGAGGAGTTGCACAAAATGATATGGGATAGAGGAGTTGCCATTGAATAGAGAATGTTTCAACATATTCTGCATTGCATTCCAGCAAGCACAACCAAATTGGCTCCCTGTGGGCTTTTTGTGGGCAACGAGGGCATGGGCTAGCCCGCAAGAAACCAGCATTGGCGCCACTTGGGTAAATCCATACCGGGCCCTCCACAGACACCCCGCGTTGGCTCCCTGTGGGCTTTTTATCGGCAACAAGGGCATGGGCTTCCCCACAAGAAACCAGTACTGGCCCCACTTCCCATACTGGGCCCTTGACATACACCTCACACTGGTCCATTCAGGGCATGTTGTGGGCTGTTCAGACAGACAACAATAACTCCTGGCCCATTAGATTCCATCCGTCCATCCGTTATCAAGCTGCTTATCCGAAGTTGGGTTGCGGGGATGCTGGAGCCTATCCCAGCAGTCACTGAGCGACAGGCGGGGAGCCTTGGTTATAAATTAAATTTAATCAAAATCAGCTAAGCCTTTATACATAAAATAAACATAGTCTAACTTTAATGGGCAAAATGTATTTATTTACTTATTTAATCAGTTTTTTTCTCCATGTTTGCTCCCCATATCCCATCCTGTCGCGCTTCTCGGATTGTTATTAACGGAGCACAAATAATGAGTTCACACATATCATTTGCATATAATATTAAGTATACATAATATAATATTAAGTGTACACAATATAATATCACTCATATATTTTCGTAATGTGTGTGTGTGTGTGTTAGTTAGTTAGTTAGTGTAGATAGTGTAGGTATTGTCTCAGAGAGTAAGGGGAAAACCCCAGAAAATTAGAATTATTATAATAATTATGCATAAGTATGCAAAATATGCATTTTCTAAAAATGGCTAAAAACCACTTTTCTCGGCATTTCAGATGATTCTGAGCATTTGGGGGGAGGGAGTTGGAGTGGGGGGGGGGTTTAGGGGCAGGGGGAAGGCGGTTAGCTGGCAGGATGAAGAGGAGGGAGGAGATTTGGACGGGTGGAGAACCAAACCGCTACATTGTAGCGGGGTTCTTCTAGTATTATGTATACTTAATATTATATTATGTATAATTAATATTATATAATATGATATTATATATACTTAATATTATATTGTGTACACTTAATATTATATTATGTATAATTAATATTATATAATATTATATTATATATACTTAACTAGATCTCTGCGTCTCCTCATTCCTGCACTCCCACAATATAATACTAATTATACATAATATAATATCAAGTATACAAAAGTCTGCTGAAAAACTAGTGGCTTTATGGCGTATACTTGCATATCACTTGCATATAGCTCTACACCACTGGATGGATACACACACACACACACACACACACACACACACACACACACACACACACACATATATATGTATATATATATATATCAACACGGACACGGGAAAAAGATGTTAATGCATAGCAGTACAGGGCAGGCCTGTTTGGTGCGTCTCGCGCTCATCAGCTGCTAATGTTTTTTTCACAAAGAATCATACCGTTACGTTGTCCAGCGTCACGCCCCTAACTTCGGTTGGACAGCGACCAGTCAAATGGGGAAACATTCAAACTATAACAGCCAATGGGGTAGGTACTTATGATGCACAGCAACCAATGGAGGGGTAGAAAACATTACAACCAATGGGACTGGGACTTGTTTGGAAAAGCATTTAGGGGCCAGGGTGCTGTTGAAATGGCGTGCATTAAAAATATAACAAGGTAATTTATGTGAATTATATATTGGGGTGGTGTTGGGGCACAGTTGGGAGGACAGGCAGTAAAAAAAACATATTTCAAAAACTCATATTCAAAATGGCATATTTAAAAATAGCATATTTAAAAAAATAGCATATTAAAAAAGTTAAAAAATAGCACATTAAAAAAAACCTAATGAATGTCATATGTGTATCCTCTCGTGGGGGGGGGTTAATAAAGACGTTTTACTTATAGTTACAAAGGAGATATTTTTTTCGGTGTCTACAGCTGGTGGCCAATTTGTTTCTTGTCACACCCCGTCTGGATTGTTTCTCCCAGTGGTCTTTGTCTTGTACTTCCTGTTTTATTTTGATACTCACCTCTTGTCTCTTTTCAGGTCCTTTACTTCCTGCCCTCCTGTGTGATTACCTGCCCTGCCCTAATGTGCTGCACCTGTGTCTCATTGTCTCCCCTCCTCCAGAGTATATAGTCTTAGTGTTCCCTTCCTTCTGTGCCAGTTCGTCTTGTTCCTTGTGACAGCGTTCCAGCATTGTTCCCTTGTGTGAGTTTCTTGAGCCCTGTAGTTTCCTGACCTGTGTTTTTCCTTTTCGACCCTGCCTTTCGCCGGCCGATTTGGACACTGTTGCCTTGTTATCTGATCACCTGTGTACCGACCTCTTTCCGATTAAAAGGACTGATTTTCGTGAACTGAGACTGAGACTGAGTCTGCATTTTGAGTCCAAGCCTGTGGTTAAGTACTGACAGTACGAACTGGCCATAACATGGACTCAGCGGACTCAGATACAGTACGCTCTGTGCTCTGGGCACAAGTTCACAAAATCCAGTGTCGAGATGAACAGATCAGTCTTCTTCACCATGAAGTGAAGGAGCTGACAGACCGTCAGGAGTCCCTCTTGGCAGCTTTCGGAACCCAGCTAAACCATCTCTTTGACCAAATGCGGAAGATACAGAAGCCGCCGGGCTCTGGCTTATCGACACTGGCGGCAACTCCGGGTTCTGGGTCCGATGCTGCTTCTCCTGCGCCCGCCACTCCGTCCCTGCCTCTCCACCTTTCCAGACCAGAGCGTTTCTCCGTAGACACAGGTGACTGCAGAGCTTTTCTAACCCAGTGTGATTTGCATCTTGAGCTTCCGGCTGCTGCCTTCCCCTCTGACCGCTCAAAGATTGCATAGATTATTTCTCACCTGACTGGGGGAGCGGAGGCCTGGGCGATGGCAGAGTGGAGTTGGAAATCACCTGTCTGCAATTCACTGTCGCTGTTCTCCAAGACCTTCATCCAGATCTTCCAGCAGACAGCCCCTGGAGAGGAGGCAGCCTGAGCCCTGGTGAGACTGTGACAGGGTAAGAAGAGGGTCTCTGATTACGCCATAGAGTTAGGCACTCTAGCAGCAGAGAGTGATTGGAACCAGCCAGCCTTGTTTGATGCATTTCTTGATGGACTTTCTGACACTCTCAAAGACCAATTAGCCCCCCTGGACCTACCTGCAGAGCTGGATTCCCTTATAGCCCTGGCTATAAAGATTGACAAGCATCTGTATGAGAGAGATAGAGGCAGAACCAGACCCTGCAGCTCCCCGCCGCTCAAGCGGAGGCGACAGGTCAGCAGCTCTTCTTCTTCTTCCTGGCGATGCACTCCTCCTGCTGACTCAATCACAGCGCCTCCCCCAGACACAGAGGAACCTAGGCAGCTTGGCCGAACCCACCTGACCCCAGAGGAATGCCAGCGACTAGTTTCGGAGGGCTGCTCCATCTACTGTGGCCAACTGGGCCATTTCATCGCCTTCTGCCCGTTAAAAGACCAGGCTCGCCAGTGAAGGTGAGGGCCCTGGTGAGCCGTACTTTGACTGTTTCTAATCCCTCTCGTTTTCAACCTCTAGTGTCTCTCAACTCCTCTGCGGTTTCTCTTAAGCATCCAGTCCTAGTTGATTCTGGCTCAGATGCTAACCTAATGGACTCTGATCTAGCCAGGAAGTTGGGCCTCAAAACCTTGCACCTTAACCAGCCCCTGGATGCCAGTGCCCTGGACGGCAGGCTGTTATGTAAGGTCACCCATCACACTCAGTCACTGCACCTGTCTTTTCCCGACTCTCACACCGAAAGAATCATGTCTTCATGTCTTTCGAGCTCCTCAGCACCCACTTATCCTGAGATACCCCTGGCTCACACTCCACAGCCCCCATATAGACTGGAAAACAGGGCAGGTAATTTCATGGGGAAAGACTTGTGCAAAGAACTGTTTCCCACCCTCTCAGCCTTTCCTGCCTGAGCTTCAACCTCGTAACACCTCCCAGAACTCCCCCAGCCTGGATGCAGAGTTTCCTGACCTTTCCCGGGTTCCCATCTGCTACCACGACCTTAAGGAGGTTTTTAGCAAGGCCTGTGCCATGTCCTTGGCTCCGCACCGGGCCTATGACTGCGCCATTGACCTGCTCCCTGGATCTTCACCACCCAAGGGTCGCCTGTATTCCCTGTTAGCTCCTGAAACACAGGCCATGAGAAAGTACGTTGAGGAATCCTGGGCTGCAGGGATTATTCGGCCTTCCTCCTCTCCCGCTGGCGCTGGGTTCTTCTTCGTTGACATGAAGGATAAAACCCTGTGGCCTTGTATTGACTACAGAGGACTCAACGAGATCACCGTTCACAACAGGTACCCCCTCCCTTTAATTTCCACTGCTTTTGAACTACTAAATCGTGCTAAGGTTTTCACTAAATTTAACTTAAGGAATGCTTATCACCTAGTTAGAATAAGGGAGGGGGATGAATGGAAGACAGCATTTAACACCCCTAGTGGTCATTACGAGTACCTGGTCATACCGTTTGGACTTAGCAATGTCCCAGCTGTCTTTCAGGCCCTGGTGAACGACGTGCTCCGGGATATGCTCAATGAGTTTGTTTTTGTTTACTTGGACGACATCTTAATCTTCCCCCCTGATGAGCAAACTCACATTCAGCACATCCGGCGGGTCCTCCAGCACCTCCTCCACCACCAACTCTTTGTCAAAGCTGAGAAATGTGAGTTTCACATGCCTTCCTTGTCCTTCCTGGGGTTCTTCGTGTCTGAGGGGGAGGTCAGGATTGACCCAGAAAAGATTAGCGCTGTTGTGGATTGGCCCACTCCCACTAGCCGTAAGGAGGTTCAACGATTCCTGGGGTTTGCTAATTTTTACAGGAAGTTCATCAGAAATTTTAGTTCTGTTGCTGCCCCCCTTCATGCACTGACCTCTTCTAAGCCTAGCTTCCAGTGGAACCCCCGAGCTGAGCTCACTTTCCAGAGACTGAAGACCAGCTTCACCTCAGCTCCTGTCCTCACGTTGCCTGACCCCAACCTGCAGTTTGTGGTGGAGGTGGATGCCTCCGATGTGGGGGTGGGAGCTGTTCTCTCTCAGAGGTCGGCTAAGGACAATAAGCTAAACCCCTGTGCCTTTCTTTCCCGCAAGCTGTCGACCTCTGAGAGAAACTATGATGTTGGCAACCTCGAGCTGCTTGCCGTCAAAGTGGCATTGGAGGAGTGGAGGAACTTGCTGGAGGGGGCCGAACAGCCTTTTCTCGTCTGGATGGATCATAAAAACCTTGAGTACTTGAGGACGGCAAACAGGCTCAACTCTCGGCTGGCAAGGTGAGCTCTCTTTTTCAACCGATTCCATTTCACCCTGTCCTATCGCCCTGGCTCCAAGAACTTAAAGCCTGATGCTCTCTCCCGTTTGTTTCTCTCTGAGAACTCCTGTAAAGATCCTACTCCCATTCTTCCTCCCTCGTGTGTTCTGGGTTCTGTCACTTGGGACATTCAGAGAAGGGTTAACGAGGCCAATGTGAACTGTCAACCTCCGGCCGGCTGCCCACCGAACCAGCTGTTTGTGCCTCCTGTCTTGCATTCACGTCTTCCCGGTTATCCTGTCACCCTGGAGTACGCAGGACCTTGTTCGTCATACGACAGCGGTTCTGGTGGCATGTCATGGAGAAGGAGGTGACAGAGTACGTGGCAGGCTGTCCTGTATGTGCTCGCAGTAAGGTCTCCCGACGCCCAGCTTCTGGTCAGCTTCGCCCACTCCCTCTGCCACATCAGCCCTGGTCAGACATCTCCGTGGACTTTGTGACTGGTCTACCCCCTTCCAAAGGTAACACCACCATCCTCACGGTGGTGGATAGATTTTCGAAAATGGTCCATTTCGTTCCCTTGCCCAAGTTGCCCTTGCCCAAGGAGACAGCCGAGGTGATGCTGCATCATGTTTTTTGCCTCCATGGCTTTCCCGGGATATTGTGTCTGACCGGGGCCCGCAGTTTGTGGCACAGTTCTGGCGGGCTTTCTGTTCACTCCCGTGGGAGCATCCGTCAACCTCTCATCTGGCCACCATGCCCAAACCAATGGTCAGATGGAGCGGCTGAACCAGGAGCTGGAGACCAGCCTGCGTTGCCTCGCCTCCCAGAGCCCCAACACATGGAGCAGTCAGCTCACCTGGGTTGAGAATGCACACAATTCCCTCCCATGTTCCTCATCTGGTCTCTCCCCCGTTCAGTGTGCCTATGGATATCAACCTCCTCTCTTCCCTGCCCTGGAGAGGGAGGTCAGTGTGCCCTCTGCACTGGCTCTGGTTCGCCGCTGTCGCCACACCTGGGCCCGGGCCCGACGCACCCTGCTCCTTAATTCCGAGCGTTACAAGAAGGCGGCTGACTGACGGCGGATCCCTGCCCCCACTTACAGGAGCAGCCAGAGGATATGGCTATCCACTAAAGACTTGCCTCTCAGAGTGGAGTCCCGTAAACTCGCTACCAGGTTTGTGGGGCCATTCCCTATTTCTAAAGTCATTAACCCAGTTGCTGTCAAGCTCAAACTCCCCAGAG
Source organism: Lampris incognitus (assembly GCF_029633865.1). NCBI lineage: Eukaryota > Metazoa > Chordata > Actinopteri > Lampriformes > Lampridae > Lampris > Lampris incognitus. The sequence continues at coordinate 2,664,356 of NC_079228.1, forward strand.
CCATGAGAGTCCCCCCATCCTTCCACGTGAGTCAGATCAAACCGGCCATAGAAAGCCCTTATGGTCCCTGCCTCCAGGCCCCCTCCTCCCCCCCGGTTCATCGATGGTGGCCCTGTTTACACTGTCCACAAGCTCCTGGCGGTCTGGCGTCGAGGCCGGGGCTCCCAATACCTAGTCGACTGGGAGTGATACGGCCCGGAGGAACGTTCCTGGGTCTCAGCCAGCAACATCCTGGACCCCTCCCTCATCCGGGACTTCCATCGGGCTCACCCTGGCGACCTTGGGCCATCTGGAGCCGGCCGTAGGGGTTGGGGGTACTGTCACGCCCCGTCTGGATAGTTAAGTTATCTTTTGTTTCTCCCAGTGTTCTTTGTCTTGTACTTCCTGTTTTATTTTGATACTCACCTCTTGTCTCGTTTCAGTTCCTTTAGTTCCTGCCCTCATGTGTCTCCCTCCTGTGTGATTTACCTGCCCTGCCCTAATGTGTTGCACCTGTGTCTCATTGTCTCCCCTCCTCCAGAGTATATAGTCTTAGTGTTCTCTTCCTTCTGTGCCAGTTAGTCCTGCTCCTTGTGACAGCGTTCCAGCATTGTTCCCCTTGTGTGAGTTTCTTGAGCCCTATAGTTTCCTGACCTGTTTTTTGCCTTTTCGACCCTGCCTTTCGCCGGCCGATTTGGACACTGTTGCCTTGTTATCAGATCACCTGTGTACCGACCTCCTTCCGATTAAAAGGACTGATTTTTGTGAACTGAGACTTAGTCTGCATTTTGAGTCCAAGCCTGTGGTTCAGTACTGACATTTCTATTATTCAAGGTGGACATATCAGGTCTGCAAATAATAAAATATTTTTCTGCCAAGCACAGGTTACATCTTTTGCCCCTAACTGAATATGCACTACTCTTTGTAAGGATTTTCCATGAGACGGAATAACTGATATTCTTATTTAACAATGACCAAATGTGGCAGCTTAAGGCCGTTGCATTTTTCGCTCGCTACCCCTCTATTGGTTGCTGTGCATCATAAGTACCTACCCCATTGGCTGTTATAATTTGAATGTTTCCCCATCTGATTGGTCGCTGTCCAACCAACATTAGGGGTGTGACGCTGTGCAATGTAAAGCTATGATTCTTTGTGAAAAAAACATTAGCAGCTGATGAGTGCGAGACACACGAAACAGGCCTGTACTGCTCTGCATTAAAATCTTTTTTCCTGAAACGTTGATATTCCGCTCCTCATTAGTCGAGCACTGAACCCCATTGATGGTTTCGGGGGGAAAAAAACCCGCTATATATATATATACACACACACACACACACACACACACACACACACCCACACACACACATATATATATACACTACCGTTCAAAAGTTTGGGATCACCCAAACAATTTTGTGTTTTCCATGAAAAGTCACACTTATTCACCACCATATGTTGTGAAATGAATAGAAAATAGAGTCAAGACATTGACAAGGTTAGAAATAATGATTTGTATTTGAAATAAGATTTTTTTTACATCAAACTTTGCTTTCGTCAAAGAATCCTCCATTTGCAGCAATTACAGCATTGCAGACCTTTGGCATTCTAGCTGTTAATTTGTTGAGGTAATCTGGAGAAATTGCACCCCACGCTTCCAGAAGCAGCTCCCACAAGTTGGATTGGTTGGATGGGCACTTCTTTGAGCAGATTGAGTTTCTGGAGCATCACATTTGTGGGGTCAATTAAACGCTCAAAATGGCCAGAAAAAGAGAACTTTCATCTGAAACTCGACAGTCTATTCTTGTTCTTAGAAATGAAGGCTATTCCATGCGAGAAATTGCTAAGAAATTGAAGATTTCCTACACCGGTGGTACTACTCCCTTCAGAGGACAGCACAAACAGGCTCTAACCAGAGTAGAAAAAGAAGTGGGAGGCCGCGTTGCACAACTGAGCAAGAAGATAAGTACATTAGAGTCTCTAGTTTGAGAAACAGACGCCTCACAGGTCCCCAACTGGCATCTTCATTAAATAGTACCTGTTAGAGCCTGTTTGTGCTGTCCTCTGAAGGGAGTAGTACACACCGGTGTAGGAAATCTTCAATTTCTTAGCAATTTCTCGCATGGAATAGCCTTCATTTCTAAGAACAAGAATAGACTGTCGAGTTTCAGATGAAAGTTCTCTTTTTCTGGCCATTTTGAGCGTTTAATTGACCCCACAAATGTGATGCTCCAGAAACTCAATCTGCTCAAAGAAGTGCCCATCCAACCAATCCAACTTGTGGGAGCTGCTTCTGGAAGCGTGGGGTGCAATTTCTCCAGATTACCTCAACAAATTAACAGCTAGAATGCCAAAGGTCTGCAATGCTGTAATTGCTGCAAATGGAGGATTCTTTGTCGAAAGCAAAGTTTGATGTAAAAAAAATCTTATTTCAAATACAAATCATTATTTCTAACCTTGTCAATGTCTTGACTCTATTTTCTATTCATTTCACAACATATGGTGGTGAATAAGTGTGACTTTTCATGGAAAACACGAAATTGTTTGGGTGATCCCAAACTTTTGAACGGTAGTGTATATATATATATATATATATATATATATATATATCTATATATATATATATATATACACACACACACACACACACACACACACACACATATATATATATATTTATATATATCCGGAAAGTATTCACACCCCTTCACTTTCCCCACATTTTGTGATGTTACAGCCTTATTCCAAAACGGATTAAATTCCTTTTTTTCTCATCAATCTACACACAATACCCCATAATGACAAAGTGAAAAAGGTTTTTTTAGAAATGTTTGCAAATTTATTAAAAATAAAAAACTGAAATATTGCATGTACATAAGTATTCACACCCTTTACTCAGTACTTGGTTGAGGCACCCTTGGCAGCGATTACAGCCTCAAGTCTTCTTGGGTATGAAGCTACAAGCTTGGCACACCTATATTTGGGGTGTTTCTCCCATTCTTCTCTGCAGATCCTCTCGAGCTCTGTAAGGTTAGATGGGGAGCGTCGCTGCACAGCTATTTTCAGGTCTTTCCAGAGTTGTTCAATGGGGTTCAAGTCTGGGCTCTGGCTGGGCCACTCAAGGACATTCACAGACTTGTCCCGAAGCCACTCCTTCGTTGTCTTGGCTGTGTGCTTAGGGTCGTTGTAATGTTGAAAGGTAAACCTTCGCCCCAGTCTGAGGTCCTGAGCGCTCTGGAGCAGGTTTTCATCAAGGATCTCTCTGTACTTTGCTCCATTCATCTTTCCCTCGATCCTGACTAGTCTCTCAGTTCCTGCCGCTGGAGAACATCCCCACAGCATGATGCTGCCACCACCATGCTTCACTGTAGGGATGGTATTAGCAAGGTGATGAGAGGTGCCTGGTTTCCTCCAGACGTGACGTTTGGCTTTCAGGCCAAAGAGTTCAATCTTGGTTTCATCAGACCAGAGAATCTTGTTTCTCATGGTCTGAGAGTCCTTTAGGTGCTTTCTGGCAAACTCCAAGCGGGCTGCCATGTGCCTTTTACTGAGCAGAGGCTTCCGTCTGGCCACTCTACCATAAAGGCCTGATTGGTGGAGTGCTGCAGAGATGGTTGTCCTTCTGGAAGGTTCTCCCATCTCCACAGAGGAACGCTGGAGCTCTGTCAGAGTGACCATCAGGTTCTTGGTCACCTCCCTGACCAAGGCCCTTCTCCCCCGATTGCTCAGTTTGGCTGGGCGGCCAGCTCTAGGAAGAGTCCTGGTGGATCCAAACTTCTTCCATTTACGAATGATGGAGACCACTGTGCTCTTCGGGACCTTCAAATCTGTAGAATTTTTTTGTACCCTTCCCCAGATCTGTGCCTCAATACAATCCTGTCTCGGAGGTCCACAGACAATTCCTTTGACTTCATGGCTTGGTTTCTGCTCTGACATGCACTGTCAACAGTGGGACCTTATATAGACAGGTGTGTGCCTTTCCAAATCATGTCCAATCAATTGAATTTACTACAGGTGGACTCCAATCAAGATGTAGAAACATCTCAAGGATGATCAGTGGAAACAGGATGAACCTGAGCTCAATTTTGAGTGTCATAGCAAAGGGTGTGAATACTTATGTACATGCAATATTTCAGTTTTTTATTTTCAATAAATGTGCAAAAATTTCTACAAAACCTTTTTCACTTTGTCATTATGGGGTATTGTGTGTAGATTGATGAGAAAAAAAAGGAATTTAATCCATTTTGGAATAAGGCTGTAACATAACAAAATGTGGGAAAAGTGAAGGGGTGTGAATACTTTCCGGATGCACTGTAAATATATATATATATATATATATGTATATATATATGCATACATATATATATACATACATATATTTAAAAATGGTGATTTTGACTGAACTTCTGCTTTAATCATGAAACATTTTAATTTGATGACATTTATTGTAGCAAATTTAAAAAGCAATATTTTAACTAGTTTCAGAGATGTTTCATATCCGTACACACCAATATTATTTAATGTTCGAAAATTAAATGCTGACACTAACCCGTAAACTCAAAGCAAAACTTACCTGTGAGCACCACTGATTCAGGACCTGTTAGCAGTAACAAATCCCATCCTTAAACATTATAGCTGGAGGCACCGACCAACCTTTAGTCCATTTCTCACATCAGAGCTGTCTCTAGATGGTTCATCTGTCACTTCATAGGAGAAAAAAGACTTGTCTTTGTTGGACCTTCTGTGGAGAACAACCCCCAGATATTTGTAGCTGTCCACAAGCTCCATGTCAGCACCTTTAATGCTGGTTGGTACAGGACCAAGAGGAGTCTTTCTAAAGCTGATCATCGTGTCTTTAGTTTTACACACATTTAAGTGGAGAAAGGACTCATCACACCAGGACACACAATCATCGACAACAGGTCCATGTTGTTCCTCCTGCCCTTCAAGGACAACGAACTAAAACAATGAAAGCAGTTGGACGGAAGGAGAATAGGCCAGATGTACTAAGTCTTTTGCTAGTTTGGGATGCAGATATGATGCATTATGTCCGAAAAAACTCCTGTTTCATATCAAACCAAAACATTGGGCCTCAAAAGGCAGTTTGTGTGTCACCTGTGTGCGTCATTACAAGGTGTACGTCTCTTCTAGGAATCACACTCTTGTAACTCTCTCCATTTAACTCCCTCCAGCTTCCTCCCACAGTCCAAAGACATGCAGGTCAGGTGAATCAGCCGTACTAAATTTTGTGAATGTGTGTGTGTGGGCCCTGTGATGGTCTGGCGACCTGTCCAGGGTGTCTCCTCGCCTGCCGCCCAATGACTGCTGGGATAGTGTCCAGCATCTCCACGACCTGGAGAGCAGGATAAATGGTTTAGATGATGGATGGATGGAAGAAGAACACATGCAGTGGTGATGCTGTCCTCTGCATGCAACATGCCATTACTGGAGGTTCCTACATGCAGTGGTGATGCCGTCCTCTACATGCAACATGTCGTTACTTGAGGTTCCTACATGCAGTGGTGATGCTGTCCTCTACATGCAACATGTCATTACTGGGGGTTCCTACATGCAGTGGTGATGCCGTCCTCTACATGCAACATGTCGTTACTGGGGGGTTACAACATGCAGTGGTGATGCTGTCCTCTATATGCAACATGTCATTACTGGAAGCTCCTACATGCAGTGGTGATGCCGTCCTCTACATGCAACATGTCGTTACTGGGCGTTCCCAGATGCAGTGGTGATGCTGTCCTCTACATGCAACATGTCATGACTAGGGGTTCCTACATGCAGTGGTGATGCCGTCCTCTACATGCAACATGCCATTACTGGAGGCTCCTACATGCAGTGGTGATGCTGTCCTCTACATGCAACATGTCATTACTGGGGGTTCCTACATGCAGTGGTGATGCTTTCCTCTACATGCAACATGTCATTACTGGGGGTTCCTACATGCAGTGGTGATGCCGTCCTCTACATGCAACATGCCATTACTGGAGGCTCCTACATGCAGTGGTGATGCTGTCCTCTACATGCAACATGTAATTACTGGGGGTTCCTACATGCAGTGGTGATGCTGTCCTCTACATGCAAAATGTCATTACTGGGGGTTCCTACATGCAGTGGTGATGCTTTCCTCTACATGCAACATGTCATTACTGGGGGTTCCTACATGCAGTGGTGATGCCGTCCTCTACATGCAACCTGTAATTACTGGAAGCTCCTACATGCAGTGGTGATGCCTTCCTCTACATGCAACATGTCGTTACTGGGGGTTCCTACATGCAGTGGTGATGCTGTCCTCTACATGCAACATGTCGTTTCTGGGGGTTCCCAGATGCAGTGGTGATGCTGTCCTCTACATGCAACATGTCATGACTAGGGGTTCCCAGATGCCGTGGTGATGCCGTCCTCTACATGCAACATGCCATTACTGGAGGCTCCTACATGCAGTGGTGATGCCGTCCTCTACATGCAACATGTCATTACTGGGGGTTCCTACATGCAGTGGTGATGCTGTCCTCTACATGCAACATGTCATTACTGGAAGCTCCTACATGCAGTGGTGATGCCGTCCTCTACATGCAACATGTCGTTACTGGGGGTTCCCAGATGCAGTGGTGATGCCGTCCTCTACATGCAACATGTCATGACTGGGGGTTCCTACATGCAGTGGTGATGCTTTCCTCTACATGCAACATGTCATTACTGGGGGTTCCTACATGCAGTGGCGATGCCATCCTCTACATGCAACATGTAATTACTGGGGGTTCCTACATGCAGTGGTGATGCTGTCCTCTACATGCAAAATGTCATTACTGGGGGTTCCTACATGCAGTGGTGATGCTTTCCTCTACATGCAACATGTCATTACTGGGGGTTCCTACATGCAGTGGTGATGCCGTCCTCTACATGCAACCTGTCGTTACTGGGGGTTCCCAGATGCAGTGGTGATGCTGTCCTCTACATGCAACATGTCATGACTAGGGGTTCCCAGATGCCGTGGTGATGCCGTCCTCTACATGCAACATGCCATTACTGGAGGCTCCTACATGCAGTGGTGATGCCGTCCTCTACATGCAACATGTCATTACTGGGGGTTCCTACATGCAGTGGTGATGCTGTCCTCTACATGCAACATGTCATTACTGGAAGCTCCTACATGCAGTGGTGATGCCGTCCTCTACATGCAACATGTCGTTACTGGGGGTTCCCAGATGCAGTGGTGATGCCGTCCTCTACATGCAACATGTCATGACTGGGGGTTCCTACATGCAGTGGTGATGCCGTCCTCTACATGCAACATGTCATGACTGGGGGTTCCTACATGCAGTGGTGATGCCGTCCTCTACATGCAACATGTCATGACTGGGGGTTCCTACATGCAGTGGTGATGCTGTCCTCTACATGCAACATGTCATTACTGGGGGTTCCTACATGCAGTGGTGATGCCGTCCTCTACATGCAACATGTCATTACTGGGGGTTCCTACATGCAGTGGTGATGCCGTCCTCTACATGCAACATGTCATTACTGGAAGCTCCTACATGCAGTGGTGATGCCGTCCTCTACATGCAACATGTCATTACTGGGGGTTCCTACATGCAGTGGTGATGCCGTCCTCTACATGCAACATGTCATGACTGGGGGTTCCTACATGCAGTGGTGATGCCGTCCTCTACATGCAACATGTCATTACTGGGGGTTCCTACATGCAGTGGTGATGCCGTCCTCTACATGCAACATGTCATTACTGGGGGTTCCTACATGCAGTGGTGATGCCGTCCTCTACATGCAACATGTCATTACTGGGGGTTCCCAGATGCAGTGGTGATGCTGTCCTCTACATGCAACATGTCATGACTGGGGGTTCCCAGATGCAGTGGTGATGCTGTCCTCTACATGCAACATGTCATTACTGGGGGTTACAACATACAGTGGTGATGCTGTCCTCTACATGCAACCTGTAATTACTGGAAGCTCCTACATGCAGTGGTGATGCCTTCCTCTACATGCAACATGTCGTTACTGGGGGTTCCTACATGCAGTGGTGATGCTGTCCTCTACATGCAACATGTCGTTACTGGGCGTTCCCAGATGCAGTGGTGATGCTGTCCTGTACATGCAACATGTCATGACTGGGGGTTCCTACATGCAGTGGTGATGCCGTCCTCTACATGCAACATGTCATTACTGGAAGCTCCTACATGCAGTGGTGATGCCGTCCTCTACATGCAACATGTCATGACTGGGGGTTCCTACATGCAGTGGTGATGCCGTCCTCTACATGCAACATGTCATTACTGGGGGTTCCCAGATGCAGTGGTGATGCCGTCCTCTACATGCAACATGTCATTACTGGGGGTTCCTACATGCAGTGGTGATGCCGTCCTCTACATGCAACATGTCATTACTGGGGGTTCCTACATGCAGTGGTGATGCCGTCCTCTACATGCAACATGTCATTACTGGGGGTTCCTACATGCAGTGGTGATGCCGTCCTCTACATGCAACATGTCATTACTGGGGGTTCCTACATGCAGTGGTGATGCCGTCCTCTACATGCAACATGTCGTTTTGGGGGTTCCCAGATGCAGTGGTGATGCTGTCCTCTACATGCAACATGTCATGACTAGGGGTTCCTAGATGTCATTAGTGGGGTTCCATGCACTGGTTGCAGAATGAGCTGCAGTCGTTGTAAATTAGATGTTCATCTCACACAGATTGGAAGCACACCAATGTCCTCAGGCTGCAAGTTTCATGTCTGTACATCGTGTCTACAGTGTCACAGGTGTAGTCTTGTTACAACATTGTTTGTGTTGTATAAATAAATGTTGCCAAGTTTGAAAGTGTTTCAGTGCATTTGCTGCCTGTTGTCTCATATGTGTTGGTACACGCACACAAACATATACACACACCTAAAGTGATTCTCAGCAGTGGTTGTGTGACATTGCTGTGAGCTGAATGATACGAGAGCATTCTCTTCCATGTGTTGTTGGAAGTAGGCAACTATTAAGTAGTACTGGAGACTCACAGCTTCAGTGCTTTTCAAGTATACTAGACATACTGAGAAAGTACTTGTGGTTTTAGTTGTCCTCGTTTCAGATTAAAAAAAATTCTAATAACATAACTGGCAGTTGATATGTTTTTATTTTAATTTAGGTATGTGTTTCTCTTGTGTAGTGTATTAGTACTTGACAAGTACATGTTTTTCTCTTACTTTCAGAATCAGGGTACCTCCACAAAGCGGTGCTGCTGGAGAAAGGAGTCCATATAATTGAGGCAGTCCAGATATTTGAAGCATATCAGCCTGTTAAGAACCTACAGCTTTCCATATCCAAGGTACTCTCCCCTCGTAACCAGACTGTCTGTATAATGCATTTAATTAAACCAATCAAATGATCAGTGATATATCAACATAGTACACAGCCCAAACCATGAAGTGGGGCTTATCACTCACTAAAAACACTTCGTTTTGGAGGGGGTAGCAGATTTGATAAGTAATTCATGTGTTCCACCATGTTTCTGTTTGTCAGCTAGACTGAACATTCAGATGGTAAACCACCTGAAGGAAAAAGCTGAATGAAGGAGGTGAGAAACATAACGGAACCAGGTGCTTCCATGTAGGTGTGGTGCTTAATGCAATCATACAATTAACAACCTGTTATGCTCTGTGGCATGCATAAACCTGCTGAACAGGCCCCGCTGACCTTGGTCTTGGTTCAAGATGGCCAAAAAAAAAAAAGATTTAAGTGACTCTGAAAGAGGGTTCATTATTGGGTCATGGGTGGCAAGAGCTTCAGCCACACACTGCTCAGCTGGCTAGTGCTTCATAAGGAGCCGTGACTAAAGTGACATCTGCATTGAGGTCAATGGGAAAGGCATAAGTAAATCAGGTCTGACATTGTGGTCAGAATTGCAGGTTCGATGATCCTGATGGTCCTGCATTAGCGCAATATGTAAAGGAAAAAGGCAGAACAACTCTGCCTCAGCTGGCTGAGAATGCCAATCCAGGACATGCTCAGACTGTCAGCAAGGACAGTTCATTAACAGCTACATCGAGAGAGATATGGAACATATCAAAGGTCAAGGGAAGACACCTACTATGGGTAGGTGCAGGACTTACGTCTCTTTTGGCAGAGGGATAAGGTTTGGGCTAAATTTCCTCTGACAAGGGAAAATGCCTATTGGGAAACATACAGGCAAATATCTCCAAGACTATGGCCCCCAATGCTAAATCTAATTATTTTAAAGAATGTCTCTGGGGCATCCCGGTAGCATAGTGGTCTATTCCGTTGCCTACCAACACGGGAATTGCCAGTTCGAATCCCTGTGTTACCTCCAGCTTGGTTGGGCATCCCTACAGACACAATTGGCCGTGTCTGCAGGTGGGAAGCCAGATGTGGGTATGTGTCTTAGTCGCTGCACTAACACCTCCTCTGGTCAATTGGGGCGCCTGTTCAGGGGGGAGGGGGAACTGGCGTGATCCTACCGTGTGCTACATCCCCCTGGTGAAACTCCTCACTGTCAGGTGAAAAGAAGCAGCTGGTGACTCCACATGTATGGGAGGAGGCATGTGGTAGTCTGCAGCCCTCCCCGGATCAGCAGAGGGGGTGGAGCAGCGACCGGGATGGCTTGGAAGAGTGGGGTAATTGGCCAAGTACAATTGGGGAGGAAAAGGGGGGGGGTGTCTTGCTAATAATTTTAAAAATCCTAAACAATTCTGGGACAGTATAAAAGCCATAACAAACACTTAAGGAGATGGCAAGACTCTCAGGACTCTCTGTTGCCCAAGTGTTTGGTCAGCTTCTGTCTGCTCTAACCTGATAGCTGACCCTTCCTACACTGGTAGGTTCAATATTTCTTCTTGTTACAGTACCCTTTCCTTTATGAAAACAACATCTGCACAAGTTCTGAATGCTATCGAACAACTAAGTTTCAGCAGTGGTGCTGGACTTAATGGGATTGAATCCAGATCTGTTAGCCTTTCATATTCTCATGTCCCCACTAGCTGACTGGTTTAACGTGTCCTTATCTACTGTGAGGTACCATCTACCTGGAAACATTCACACATTACTCCGTTTAACAAAGGTGGTGACATGCTTGATCCAAGTAGTTTTAGACCTATATCAATAATCTGTTCGATTCCTAAAGTGTTTTAAAAACTAATATTTAATCAGTTATCACAATATCTTAAGAATCCTATCGCCTTTTCAGTCTTGAGTTAGATCTACTCATTCAACAACTACTGCTCTCTCAAGACTTATTAACAATGTATTTTCTCTCCAATTGTATCTAGCCAATTACCCCACTCTTCCGAGCCGTCCCAGTTGCTGCTCCACCCCCAACTTTGCTAACCTTAACCCCTTGCCTCACCTACCAAATCTGCATACTTTAACCTCTCCCTTTCAAAAGCAACATGTAAACCTGTAATTTTGCATGTTGTCGACATCTCCTAGACCTTGAATACATGATTCTAAAAGAAACAATGTTAGTGATGTAGTTACACGCCCTCTAACACCTGTTGCCACTGGTGTCAGTTTGCCAACCTCAACCCCTTGCCTTACCTACCAAGTCTGCATTCCTACATTGTCAAAGAGGGCTGAACCATGTCATCTGGATACAACCTTTATTGACAAATACGTTAACTAAGGGCCCTGACACACCAGGCCGACGGTCAGCCGTCAGCCAATGTTTGGTCGTCGGTGAGCGTCTCTGACCCTAGTTTTTGCAGTGTGATCTGCACCGTCAGCGCTAGTTGGACCCCTGTTGGCAGCTTTTCAGCTGATTCAGCATGTTGAATCGGCAGAGCCCGTCAGTGAGCGAGATCGCTCTGATTGGTTGTTCAGCTTAGTGAATCAGTGCAGAACGTACATGCTAGTTGGCCATTGGCTGTAGTCTTTGCGGTGTGTTCAAGTGCTACTTTTTGGCCCAGATGGCAGGCGACGTGGGGCGACGCAACAGTCAGCCTTCGTCAAGTTTGGTGCGTCTGGGCCCTAAGGGACATCTTCAGTCTCAACTGACTGCAGGTATTCCCAGCCCTTATAAACAATACAATACAATACAGTGCCTAACGACCGAAACCAATGACCAGTTTCATATGTAAATATGGGTGTGACCATGAACTAGAGTTACAATGACCATGTGTACTGTTCACAGAGGTTAGGGATTGTTGCAATCACAACATTGTTAGATGGCGACAGATGTATAACGACTGAAACCAACAACAGCTTTCATGATCAAATGTGGGTATGCCTATTAGCTAGAGCAGCGTTTCTCAAACCTCTCCTGACGGACCACTTGTCCTGCATGTTTTAGATCTCTCCCTGCTCCAACACAGCTGATTTAAATGATCAGTTTTGTTATTAGGCAGCTTCGGGAGCTCATAACGAGTTGATCATTTGAATCTGCTGTGTTGGAGCAGGGAGAGATCTAAAACATGCAGGACAAGTGGTCCGCCAGGAGAGGTTTAAGAAACGCTGAGCTAGAGTTTCGATGGCTAGGCTAAGTGCTATGATAAATTCTGTTTTATTTACAGCCGACTGGCAATTCCGTAAGCCAAAAGTAAAGGAGGAGTGAGTAGAGGAGGCTTTTCTGAGAGAATAGAGGTTCTCAGGGTTGATTTGTCTGCGGCATGCATTTTTTTTTTGGATAACCTAACCCTGAATGACAGGGATGTCTTTGCAGCACATGGTGGGTAAGGCAGGCAATGAGAGAAAATAGTAGAAAAGATCATTTCCAGTCAGTGTCCTTGCTTGGTGGACTCGCACAGGTAGACTCGCAGGTCTTTACCCAAACCGGTCTTAACACAATGAGGGCTGACACACAAGGCCTGACACTACAGTGCAGTTGTGTGATTAAATATGAAGGAAGTACCACAGCTGAACCCGCCCCAACCGACCGACTGCACTCTCTTGTGTTCAAGATCAGAGCTTGTTCTTTAATTCCTGTTAAACTAGTCAATGACAGCTCCAAGGTTACCTTACCATATAAAGCTGCACTGGTCAAGACACTATGGTACTCCTAAACATCTCCTAATTGACTTGATTATCATCTTCTCTAATTTCTCCCCTCAGTGATGACAATCTCAAATACTGTCAATGGCCACATTATACTTGGTAAATATAAAATTGCAAGCAACACAATTTGTCAGGTAATAATGTCTTGCACAATTACTTTTCTCAACTTGCAGCCTTGCTCCCTATCACTTAATGAAACCCTATACCTAAATGTAGGCTCTTGACAGGTTGCTCTGATATAGAGGGAATGATCTACTTATCAATATGAAAACTCTCCTGCACCATTCTACCCCAAACGCCTGACAAACTCCTGGATTTACTACATCCTTTCCCATCTAAGATTGTCATTTATCTTTGCCAATAACTAATGTGTATAAGGAGCTGTACTTGTAATTGGTGTCATGTTATCCATATACACTCTGATAGGAGGGAGACACATCCCACCCTGCAACCTCCTCTCACCACCAACAACCCACTTAGATGCTCTAGTTATCACCTCCATGGCCATGGGAAATGCTACTTATCCCCTCCATGGCCATGGTAAACGTTCATTCATTCATTCATTCATTCATTCATTCATTCATTCATTCATTCATTCATTCATTCATTCATTCATTCATTCATTTTCAGCCGCTTCTCCGGGGTCGGGTCACAGTGGCAGCAAGCTAAGAAGGGCACTCCAGAGCTCCCTCTCCCCAGCAACGCCCTCCAGCTCCTCCTGGGGGATCCCAAGGCATTCTCAAGCCAGATTGGACACATAGTCCCTGCAGTGAGTTATGGCTCTACCACGGGGTCTCCTCCCAGTTGGCCGTACCCAGTAAACCTACAAAGGAAGGCGCCCAGGAGGCATCCTAATCAGATGCCCGAACCATCTCAACTGGCTCCTTTCGATGCAAAGGAGCAGCGGCTCTACTCCCAGCTCCCCCCAGATGTCGGAGCACCTCACCTTATCTCTAAGGCTGAGCCCAGACACCCTACGGAGTAAACTAATTTCAGCAGCTTGTATCTGCGATCTCACCCTTTCAGTCACTACCCAAAGCTCGTGGCCATAGGTGAGAGTTGTAACGAAGATTGACTGGTAAATTGAGAGCTTTGCTTTCCGGCTCAGCTCCCTTTTCACTGAAACGATCTGGTACAACGTCTGTATTACTGCTGATACTGCACCAATCCACCAGTCAATCTCCCGCTCCATCCTACCCTCACTCGTGAACAAGACCCCGAGATACTTGAACTCCTTCACTTGAGGCAACAACTCATCTCCAACCCGGAGGGAGCATTCCACCATTTTTCGGTCGAGAACCATGGTCTCAGACTTGGAGGTGCTGACTCTCATCCTGGCCATTTCACACTCAGCTGCAAACCACCCCAGTGCACGCTGGAGGTCGCGTTCTGATGAAGCCAACAAAACCACATCATCTGCAAAGAGCAGAGATGCAATTCCGAGGTTCCTAAAACGGACACACTCCTCACCTTGGCTGTGCCTTGAGATCCTGTCCATGAATATCACAAACAGAATCGGAGACAAGGGACAACCTTGGTGGAGTCTGACACCCACCGAAAACGTGTTTGACTTTGTGCCAAGAATGCGGATACAGCTCTCACTTTGGTTATACAAGGACCGGATGGCATGTAGCAACTGCCCCGGTACCCCATACTACCGCAGTACCCTCCACAGAGTGCCCCGAGATACATGGTTGAAAGCCTTCTCCAAGTCCACAAAAACATGTAGACTGGCTGGTCAAACACCCATGCCCCCCTCAGCACTTCCGCAAGAGTAAAGAGTTGGTCCATTGTTCCATGACCAGGACGGAATCCACATTGTTCCTCCTGGATCCGAGGTTCGACAATCGGTTGGCGCCTCCTTTCCAGCACCCTAGAGTAGACTTGGACCACACCCTCCGGTCCCCCTTTTTAAATATGAGACCCCCCCCCCCAGTCTGTCACTCCATAGGTACTGTCCCCGACCACCCCACGACACTGAAGAGGCATGTCAGTCAAGACAGCCCAACAATGTCCAGAGCCTTCAGCATCTCAGGGCGAATATCATCCACACCTGCCGCCTTGCCACCCAGGAGCTTCTTAACTACCTCAGAGAGCTCTGCCAGGGATATGGGTGGGGCTTCACCTGAGTCTTCTGACTCTACCTCCTCCAGTGAGGACGTGTTAGCCAGGTTCAGGAGCTCTTCAAAGTGTTCTTTCCACCGCTCCACAACATCCCCAGTCCGCAGTTGTAGTGAGGGTGAACTGGGAATGTCTGGCGGAGGCCCCTGTCCATAAGGTCTTCAACTCCCACCTCCGGAAGAAGTTTTCGTGTATCCCGAGGGAAGCTGAGGACATGGAGTCTGAGTGGGCCATGTTCAAAGCCTCTATTGAAGATGCGGCAGGCAAGAACTGTGGTCATAAGGTCATCGGTGCCTGTCGAGGTGGCAACCTAAGAACCTGCTGGTGGACACCAGCAGTGAGAGAAGCTGTTAGGCTGAAGAAGGAAGCCTTTCGGGCTTGGTGGGCCCAGGGGTATCCTGAAGCAGCAGACAAGTGCTGGGAGGCCAGAAGGGCTGCGGCTTCAGCAGTCATGGAAGCAAAAACTCGGGTGTGGGGGGAGTTCGACAAGGCTATGGAGGAGGACTTTTGGTTGGCCTCAAGGAAGTTCGGGCAAACCATCCAGCGACTCAGGAAAGGGAAGCAGGGCTTCACTCAGGCTGTGTTCAGCCGGGAAGGGGAACTGTTGACCATGGTAAATGCTACCGGATAATTGTGCACCCTGCCATTATCCCTGTCTCCAGTTGCTGCCATGTAGTTGTGTATTCACTAGTCGTAAAGCAAAACTGAATTTCATCAAAGTATGTTCTGACTAGTTTCATAATATCATCAGGGACCTGAAAGAAATTAAACGCTTTCATCAAAAGGTTGAGTGTCACAGAGTAAAGGCATTTGCTATATCCAAATACACTATACAAAGATCTTTCCTCTCCCTCTTAACTGGCTCAGTTTGGTGCCAAATAATTTTTGTGTTTTCTAACCATCTTGAGAAACCTGGGATTCCTACTTTCTTTACTGAGGTGTCCATTCACATATTTACTTTTAAATAAACTGTAAACCACTATGCCACTACACGGAGGAAGACCTTTCCTTCCACATCTACTGTGTTCTTCTCTTTTGGTATGAACATACCTCCTGTTCTATGCCAAGTCCTTGGAATAACTCCCTTTTTTCTATTTGAGTATGACTTTCATAAATACTTCAATATATCAGTCACACTCTTCTAAATCAAATCAAATCAAATCAATTTTATTTGTATAGCCCAATATCACAAATTACAAATTTGCCTCAGTGGGCTTAACAGCAACACAACATCCTGTCCATAGACCCTCTCTTCAGATAAGGAACAACTCCCTAAAAAAACCCTTTAACAGAGAGAAAAATAGGAAGAAACCTCAGGGAGAGCAACAGAGGAGGGATCTCTCTCCCAAGACTGACAACGTGCAATGGTGTTGTGTTTACACAATTACACAATACAACTTTGAAAGAGGATAACAGAATTATAATGGACATAAAATTTATGAAGAACATGATGCACAGGATGCCAAGCAGTGTTCAGACGCCAGCAGAACAGTCCAGGACCCAAGCCACGCGACCAGCATCATCATGTAAAAAAAAAAGGATTTATAAAAAAAAATGTGATGAGGGAGTGGCAGACAGCGTCCAATTGGTGACTACCATCACCACGGAGACCTGGGAGGAGAACCAACTGCACGTGCATGCAAGAGAGACTCACATGACACCATTCACACACAGAAAAAGAGAAAGGAGAAGACGTCATTCAGAGAGAACAGTTTGCAATAGTCATTACTCATAATCAATTAAGTCATCAACTAGTCATAATCTATACTCTGTAATCTATACTCGATAATCTCGATGGCAGAACAGTGGTTGGTAAATTCATTGAGACAGAAAACCAACCCACCATCCAGTACAGGTTGTGAAGCACTCAACTTAAAGGCAACTAATTGTAAACTAAGGCAAAAAGACGAGTTTTAAGTTTGGATTTAAAGACTCAACAGACTCTGGTTGTCTGATAGCAGCAGGCAGGTTATTCCACAACAATGGAGCCCGATAGGAAAAGGCCCTGCTGCCACCAGCTGACTTCTTTTTAACTTTGGGTACACACAGGAGCCCTGTATTTTGAGAACGAAGTGATCGAGATGTCATGTAAGGTTTAAGGAGATCAGACAGGTAGGATGGAGCAAGCCCATTTAGGATTTTATAAGTCAGCAGAAGCACCTTGTATTCTGATCTAACATGGACAGGAAGCCAATGAAGGGAGGCAAGAATTGGTGTAATACGGTCAAATTTCCTAGTTTTAGTTAGGATTCTAGCAGCAGCATTCTGAACCATCTGAAGACTTTTAGTACTAGAATGTGGCAGACCTGAGAACAGAACATTACAGTAATCAAGTCTGGATGAAACAAATGCATGTATTAGAATCTCTGCGTCAGCCATGGAGAGTAAAGACCGAATTTTAGCTATGTTATGTAACTGGAAAAGGGCAGTCTTGGTGATTTCTTTAATGTACTTGTCAAAGGAAAGGCTGGGATCAAAAAAAGTATAAAGTATTTGCAACATAATTCTGAACTTGATAATGAGTTTATTATTTAATGAATTTATGAAATAAGGCGATAAAACAGCATACAATTGTGTAGTTATTACAATAACTGATGTACACTGGTTTTGCCTCAATTTTTCATCAGTTGAAGCAAATGATCCTGAACAATGTGTTCTATTCACTCTACGAGTGTAATTCTATACGTTTTTGCACACAAATTTGTGTATTGTAGTGACCTACTTGCATGTTACATATTCACCATGCGGGCCAGAGACGGTCCCTTTAAGACAGTGGGCGGGGGTTAGCAAGGGGTATTGTGGGTAGACACGAGCCTGAGGTTGGTAGCAGAATTAATTGTTGACTTAGTTTGGGTTGGAGGAAATAAACGACCCCACGGCTGTGTGGTGTGGTCAAAAGGAGAAGTGGTCTCGTCTCCGTTCCTACATCCTCCACATTGGTGACCCCGACGTGAGCCATGGAGAACGAAGCTACCAGTGCAGCGGCAGTGGCGTTTCGCTCAAACTGCCCGACTTCTGGGAGACGGCTGCGGCAGCATGGTTCGCTCACATCTAAGCCCAGTTCGCGATTAGGAACATCACCGTGGATGAGACCCAGTACCACTACGTCGTGGTAGCACTCGGAACATCTACGGCGTCACGGATATTGGGCCTGCTGCAAGCCCCGTCGCCCGTGGATAAGTACGGTAAGATTAAGAGATCCTTGCTGCAGGCTTTTGAGCTAGCAGAGGTGGAGCGGGCGGACTGGTGGTTTTCGCTGCAAGGCTTGGGAGACGGCAAGCCATCGGAGCTAATGGACAAGATGCTGAATATGCCGGGTACGTGCGACCCCGCCTTCCTTTTCGGCCAGCTGTTCCTCCATCAGCTCCCCTCGCACGTCCGTGCTGCCTTGGCCAGCTCCAAGTTGTCCAGCACCTGTAACTTTCGGGAGTTGCCGCGGAGGCTGACAGGATTTTTCTCGCCAGCCGACAGCAGTGTGCGGCCGCTCTGCTGCCTGCCCACGCTCTTCCACCACCACCGGTTGAGGCTTCGGGCGTCGCCGCGGCAGCGGTTTCTCGTCGGCAGCAGGACTCAGGGGGACTGTGCTTCTACCATGCTGGGTTTGGAACCAAAGCCAAGCAATGCCGTGCACCATGCACTTTCAGCAAGGCGGGAAAAGCCAGGGCCGGCGCTCAGTAGCAGCCCTGAGCGTTGGCCAGGAAGGCAGGCTGCTGTTTATTCAGGACACCATCTCCGGCCGGCGGTTGCTAGTTGATTCGGACGCGCAGCGGAGCATCCTGCCTGCGACACCAGTGGACGCGATGGCCGGCGGATTCGGCCCCCCTATGGATGCTGCTAATGGCACCCCCGTACGCACCTATGGCACGAGGTATGTGAAGGTGGTTTTTGGAGGTCGGCGGTTCGGCTCGGACTTTGTAATGGCGAAGGTGTTCATTGCCCTCCTGGGTACGGATTTCCTGCGCGCTTATGGGCTGTTGGTAGACGTTGAAAACCGCCGCTTGATTGACGCCGTGTCCTTCTGCTCATACCCATGTACGCTGGGGGAGGCGGGTCCCATTGGCTTGTCCATCATGATTGCCACCGGGGATGAATTTCAGCGTCTACTCGCTGAGTTTCCGGACCTCACAATTTCTCATCTTCTCACCAGCAGTCACCAAGCATGGAGTAGAACTCTACATCACCACCAAGGGCCCCCCAGTCTACGCCCGTGCACGGCTCCGCGACCCAGCCAAGCTCCCCATTGCCAAGGAGGAGTTTGCCAACATGGAGCGCCTCGGCATCGTGCGCCGTTCCGACAGTCCATAGGCCTCCCCCCTGCATATGGTCACGAAGGCTAACGGCGGCTGGCGCCCATGTGCTGATTACCGCCGCCTCAACATCGCCACGACGCCAGACCGCTACCCCGTCCCGCACATCCAGGACTTCTCCATGCACTTGGCGGGGGCGGTCATCTTCTCCAAGGTGGACCTTGTGCGCGGATACCACCAGGTGCTGGTCCGCCCGCAGGATGTGCCGAAGACGACACTAATCACGCCGTTCAGCCTGTTTGAGTTCCTGAGGATGCCGTTTGGGTTCAAGGGGACTGCAAAGACCTTTCAGTGGCTCATGGACTCTGTGCTGCGAGATATGCCGTTCCTGTTTGTTTACCTGGACAACATTCTCGTGGCCAGTACGTCCGCAGTGGAGCACCTGCTCCACCTCCGGCAGCTGTTCGAACAGCTCAGCCAGCATGGGCTCATCATCAACCCAGCAAAGTGCCAGTTGGGCCTGCCGGCCATTGATTTCGTCGGGAACCGGGTTACAAAGGATGGAGCATCCCCCCTCCCCGACAAGGTGGATGCCGTCGCCAGGTTCCCATGCCTGAACACGGTGAAGTCCATGCAGGAGTTCCTGGGCATGGTGAATTTTTACAACCGGTTCATTCCCAAGGCGGCTCATCTCACGCCCCCTGTATGAGGCTCTGAAGGGTAAGGACCCCAAGGGGCCAGTGGACTGGTCGGAAGAGAGAAACCAGGCATTTGAGGACGCGCTGTTCCCAGTGCCTGGGAGGCGTTTCGACCATGTCAATGTGGACCTAGTAGGACCCCTCCCTCCTCCTGTGGTTTCACTCATCTCCTTACCATGGTGGACAGGACCACTAGGTGGCCAGAGGCTATTCCGTTGTCAACCACCACATCTGCTGAGGTGGCCCAGGCGTTCATCGGGTCCTGGGTAGCCCAGTTTGGCATGCCATCTGACCTCATTTCTGACCAGGGCCCGCAGTTCACATCCGAGCTCTGGACTGCAGTCGCTGAAAGGTGTGAAGCTGCACCGCACCACGCAGGGCAGCGGTTTATGTGAGCGGTTTCATTGTTCTATGAAGGCCGCTCTTCGGGCGAGCCTCACAGACAGTAGCTGGGTCGACCGGCTCCCATGGGTCATGCTTGGCCTGCAGACTGCCCCTAAGGAAGACCTCCAGTCCTCTTCAGCCGAGCTGGTTTACGGCCAGCCACTGTGGCCCCGGCGGAATTTCTCCCAGATGGCGCAGCACCCTGGTCTGCTACCCGCCAACGGGCTGTGTTCCAGGACGCTGCCGGCGTTTTCACTCCAGTCCCAACTTCGCGGCACGGCCTCCCTCAGTCTTACATCCCCAAGGACCTGCAGTCGGTCGGGTACATCTTCATCCGGCATGACGCCCACCATACCCCGCTGCGGCCCCCCTACGATGGCCTCTTCCATGTCCTGGTGGGGGGGGGGGCTAAGAACTTTGTTGTGGATATCGGTGGTAAGCAGGAGTGGGTTTTGGTGGACTGCCTCAAGCTGGCTCACCTGGACTTGGACAGGCCGGTTCAACTGGCCCAGCCCCCTCGGCATGGACGCCCCCCTACCCCAACACCCGTCAAGAGGAGCCGTTTTGGCCGCATTATTTGTCCCCCGCCACATTATTTTTTTTTCTTTTTGTCATGGTGAATTCTGGGGGGGGGGGGGGGGGCGTGTGTAGTGACCTACTTGCATGTTACGTATTCACCATGCTGACCAGACGGTCCCTTTAAGACAGTGGGCGGGGGTTAGCAAGGGGTATTGTGGGTAGGCACGAGGCTGAGGTTTAGCAGAATGAACTACTGACTTAGTTTCAGTTGGAGGAAATAAACGACCCCACGGCTGCGTGGTCAAAAGGAGAAGTTGTTTCGTCTCCTTTCTTTCATCCTCCACAATATATTTATTTTTATTTTATATTCCATCCGTTGCCAACATCATCCACCTATCTGACAGGTGTGACATCAACATGCTGATTAAACAGCATGATCATCACACATGATGGGGAAAATTAAAGGACACTAAAGTATGCATTTTTTTCTCCACACCATCATGCCAGACATGTCACAAATGTTGAGAGATTGTGCAGTTGGCATGCTGATTGCAGGAATGTCTACCAGAGCTGTTGTCAGAATATTAAATGTCAATTTTTCTACCATAAACCATCTCCAGAGTCGTTTCTAAGCTTTTGACAGTATGGCCAACTGGCCTCACAACTGTAGACATAACCACATCAGCCCAGGGCCACTACATCTGGTTTCTGCACACGTGGGATCATCTGAGACCAGCCACACAGAGAGCTGATCAAACAGTTGGTATGCACAACTGAACAATTTCTGATCAAAATTTCAGAAATTGTCTCAGGGTTTGTTTGTTTGTTTTTTTTTGTTTGTTTTTTTTTTTTGCATTCTTCTGAGCTCGAGGTTCTACTGAGCTCGGGGTTCTTCTGAGCTCGAGGTTCTTCTGCACTAGAGGTTCTGAGCTTGAGGTTCTTTTGAGCTCGAGGTTCTACTGAGCTCGAGGTTCTTCTGAGCTCAAGGTTCTTCTGAGCTTGAGAGAAATTGACCTGTTCCAACTAAATTCATTTAGACTACAAACAAAAAGTAACAGTCCTTGTAGCTGGTGTGCCTTCAGCTCATCAGCAAATAGTCCCCACCATTTTAAAATACAATCACTGGACCAAAGCTAAGCTAATCGCCACATCGGCATGACTTTTTAAAGATTTTTTTTTTTCCTGCTGGAGTTCTTTCCAAGCATGAACCAACCAAAACATGAAAACAGCACCATACCAAACCTGGGGAGTGTCTCAACCATGGTGAAGATAACAGTTAATGTTATGTATTCTGACTCCATCTGACGCCATTGTCCAGATGGATAAAGTAGCAATTTATTAATAGAGAAATGTTACGGGTTGCAGCTTTAAGTTAGGAAATGTTAAAAACTTTTGTGTGGTTAATTTTTTGTTATTTATTTCTGATTTTCCCCCTTTTTTCTTCCCAATTTAGTGGCCAATCGATCCTTATTTTTGTTCAAACACCCACCCCCGTACTGCATGCGTTCGCCAACTGCATCTCTCCGGCCGGCAGTCTCGAAGGAGACTCCTCGCCACTTCCGTGACAAGGCGACTCCAGGCTGAACTCAGTTTGTTCAAGAGTCGACTCATTGCAGTGGTAACACCCTTGATTTGGTTTTATCTAAAGGAATAGCTGTTTCTGATCTGAATGTCTTACCAACCACATCTGCTGTGTCTGATCATTTTCTCATCAAATTTGAAGCTTTATTGGCCTGTCCAGTTAATATTAGCACAGATGTAATTGCCACTCGCCATATTGGTCCCTCCACTGTAGCTGCATTTGGCCAGCAGCTGCCTGAAGTCTTGGCTCCTTTCACTGTGGTAAATGACTCTTGAAAATTTCACTAGTGACTTAAATGTGGCCCTC
Source organism: Lampris incognitus (assembly GCF_029633865.1). Classification (NCBI taxonomy): domain Eukaryota; kingdom Metazoa; phylum Chordata; class Actinopteri; order Lampriformes; family Lampridae; genus Lampris; species Lampris incognitus. The sequence goes on from NC_079228.1 coordinate 2,687,211, forward strand.
TCTAGTCTCCTCGATTCAGTTGCACCTCTCACTACCAGAGCTAGGCGACTAAAGAGGCCTACACTCTGGTATAACGATGAGACATGTGCTCTTAAGCGGACCTGCAGGAGACTGGAACGTAAATGGCAAAAATCAAAATTGGAAGTGTTTATTGAAATACAAGCGTGCTTTATCTGCTGCAAAAACATCGTATCTCTCTCACTTAATAAATATTAATAAACATAACCCCAGATTTCTCTTTGACACTGTATCTAAACTTACTAAAAAGCAGTTGTCTATTAGCTGCTCACCATTCACAGCCCATGAATTTCTAGATTTTTTCTGCAATAAGGTTGATGAGATTTTAAACAAAATTAGTTCTTCAACTCCATCTACTCGTGCAGATCCTGTCATACTAAATTCATATCTACACAATGAGTCACTGACAGTTCCAGTTATTACAGCTTTTGAGACTATCTCTCTTGATACTTTGACTAAGTTCGTGTCAGCTTCTAAACCAACTGCTTGCCTACTTGATCCTTTACCAGCAAAACTTTTTACAGACCTCTGGCCTTTTCTTGGACCTACAATGCTAGACATCATTAATTTATCTCTTACTACTGGCATTGTTCCCAGCAGTTTCAAGACAGCTGTGGTTAAACCTCTACTTAAAAAACCGCACCTTGATCCAGGGTCTCTTAATAACTATCGACCAGTCACTAAACTTCCATTCTTCTCTAAAGTACTAGAGAGAGTTGTGTATCAACAACGTTTGACCCATATAAACGAAAACCATCTATATGAACCTTTTCAGTCGGCTTTCAGGCCCTGTCACTCCACTGAAACTGCTCTGACCAGAGTGGTAAATGATCTTTTACTGGCTATCAACTCTGAATCCACTTCTGTGCTTCTACTACTGGACCTCAGTGCAGCCTTTGACACCATTGATCACTGTATACTTTTACATAGATTAAATTGTAATGTTGGTGTCTCTGGCTTAGCTCTCTCTTGGCTTAAGTCCTACTTATCTGGAAGAACACATTGTGTCTGCTATAATAATATTATATCAAAACTTTCTGACATTAAATATGGTGTGCCTCAGGGCTCAGTTCTTGGCCCTCTACTTTTCTCTCTTTACATTACACCTCTTGGCCAAATTATACGCAGTTATGGAATACATTTCCATTGCTATGCTGATGATACTCAGTTGTATGTGCCTATAAGGGCTGATGATCATACTCAAATCACTAACTTAGAGGCCTGCTTGGCTACTGTGAAAAACTGGATGTCACTTAACTTTCTGCTTTTAAATTCAGATAAAACCGAGAAGCTAGTCATTGGCCCTGCTAGACACGGACACCAACTTGATCAAGTAACGATAACAATCGACAACTCTGTGGTTTCACAACGTGTGGCAGCCAAAAATCTTGGTGTTACGTTTGATCCCAGCCTTTCCTTTGATAAGCACATTAAAGAAACCACCAAGACTGCCTTTTTTCACTTACATAACAGAGCTAAAATTCGGTCTTTCCTGTCCATGGTTGATGCAGAGACTCTAATACATGCATTTGTTTCATCCAGACTTGATTACTGTAATGTTCTGTTCTCAGGTCTGCCACATTCTAGTACTAAAAGTCTTCAGATGGGCCAGAATGCTGCTGCTAGAATCCTAACTAAAACTAGGAAATTTGACCATATTACACCAATTCTTGCCTCCCTTCATTGGCTTCCTATCCATGTTAGATCAGAATACAAGGTGCTTCTGCTGACTTATAAAACCCTAAATGGACTTGCCCCATCCTAGCTGTCTGATCTCCTTAAACCTTACATGACATCTCGAGCACTTCATTCTCAAAATACAGGGCTCCTGTGTGTACCCAAAGTTAAAAAGAAGTCAGCTGGTGGCAGCAGGGCCTTTTCCTATCGGGCTCCACTGTTGTGGAATAACCTGCCTGCTGCTGTCAGACAACCAGAGTCTGTTGAGTCTTTAAATCCAAACTTAAAACTCATCTTTTTGCCTTAGCTTACAATTAGTTGCCTTTAAGTTGAGTGCTTCACAACCTGTACTGGATGGTGGGTTGGTTTTCTGTCTCAATGAATTTACCACCCACTGTTCTGCCGACGAGATTATTGACTATAGATTATAGTGTATAGATTATGACTAATTGATGACTTAATTGATTATGGCTAATAACTATTGCAAACTGTTCTCTTCTCTAACATGTCTTTTCTCTCTCTCGGAATGATGTCTTCTCCTTTCTCTTTCTCTGTGTTTGAATGGTGTCATGTGAGTCTCTCTTGCATGCATGTGCAGTCGGTTCTCCTCCCAGGTCTCCGTGGTGATGGTGGTCACCATTTGGATGCTACCTACCCTTCCTCTCCTCACATAAGTTTATTTTTTTTTACATGATGATGCTGGTCGCGTGGCTTGGGTCCTGGACTGCTCCGTTGGCATGTGGACACTGCTTGGCATCCTGTGCATCATGTTCTTCATACATTTTATGTCCATTATAATTCTGTTCTCCTCTTTCAATGTTGTATCATATAAATTGCGTGAACACAACATCCATTGCACGCTGTCCATCTTGGTAGAGACATCCCTCCTCTGTTGCTCTCCCTGAGGTTTCTTCATGTTGTTTCTCCCTGTTAAAGGGTTTTCGGTAACACTTTAGTATGGGGAACGTAGTCACCATTAATTAGGTGCTTATTAGCATGCAAATTAGCAACATATTGGCTCTTAATTGGTCATTATTACATACTCATTAATGCCTTATTCTGCATGGCCTTATTATACAACCAGTAAGCCATTAACTATGAGTTTTCCCTCTATAACCTCAGAATTATTGCTTATTAGTAGTACCATCTCAATATGCTTTGCTTAGTATGGACTTTATAAGGTGGTAGTACCACAAGAAGAGTTATTCTCCCTTACTAACACTTAATGAATATGGTCTGTTCTTACATAACAAAACACAAAACTACAAGTGTTAATAGTGTTAAATTACTGTAAATTAAGTTTTTGTTACTTAGAATATGTTCCCCATACTAAAGTGACATCTTGATCATTACTAATTCACTAGTAATTAAGTTTTTTTTATGTTCCCCATACTAAAGTGTTACCGGGTTTTTTTAGGGAGTTGTTCCTTATCCGATGAGAGGGTCTAAGGACAGGATGTTGTGTTGCTGTTAAGCCCACTGAGGCAAATTTGTAATTTGTGATATACAAATGAAATTGATTCGATCCACTGCTTTTCCCACACACACACACAGACGCATTCATGTGACGAACACAAGCCGACTCCGCCCCCCTCCCCAAGACAGCGTTGCCAATTATTGCTGCTTCATCGAGTCCGGCCATAGTCAGATGGATCTGACGAGACCGAGGCGCGAACCCCTGTGGGCAACTGCATCGACACAAAGCCGATGCTTAGACCGCTACACCACCGCGGACCCCCTTGTGTGGTTCATTTGGTTAAATTCGGTTCAGAGATTTTGTTTTTTAATTTCCTCACCAGAGGAACATGAAGTGCTGCTAATCTTTTCCCCATAAACCCAGAAAATGTACGAATATGAATTTTAATCCTTTCATATTTGTACATTTTACACTCCTGACCATTACTATTTTGATGGTAAATTCTGACCAGGTTTTACACAATACCGTGCATGAACCTCTTAGCTAGAAAATGGTAAACAGGTTCTGTAATGCAGAGTGCGACGGACCTTTCTCTTCCCAAGCTGTGGAAATCACCGAGCGATGCTTTCACGTCCTGTCTGTGTCCTGCACGTAAAATACAGCAACGACGTAGAGCAGTCATAGTGTTGGAATAACAGATATGGCACGGTTAATAGCAGTCCATTAAAAACCTCTCGTGTCATGGTCTGGCAGTCACAGAAGCACCTGTACATGAAAAGAGAAAGAGGGACATTGTTTAGAGGAACATTTGCGGCACGGTGGCGCAGTGGTTAGTGCGACCTTGAGGTCGTTCTGGGTCATCCTGTGTGGAGTTTGCATGTTCTCCCCGTGTGTGTGTGTGTGTGTGTGTGTGTGTGTGTGTGTGTGTGTGTCCACCCTGTGATTATGCTTGGCGGTCTGTCCAGGGTGTCTCCCCACCTGCCGCCCAATGGCTGCTGGGATAGGCTCCAGCAATCCCGCGACCCTGAGAGCAGGAGAAGCGGTTCACTAATATTACATGTATAATTACTGGACTGGTGCAGATTTGGCTATGCAAGTAGACACTTTATTGCAAAGCTCAACAATATTATAATTCCAACCCTGGTTATGTGTTTCAAACAGGACAGTTCATCTGATAAACAGGCATTTTTCCAATGAGCTGTTGTTCTGAGGCAGAAGACTTTTTCAGAGTGAGAAATGGAGAAAAACATAAATATGGCATGTGATGATATGCCTTTCATGCTATTTGCGATATTGATTGTGAAAACCTCTTCTAACACATTGTTCTTCTGGGTGTCTACCCTACAGGGCATGGCATTTGTTGGCACATCAGAGGGTGTGGTGAGGGTCCCAACAGCCAACTGCTCTTTCTACTGGAGCTGTGACCAGTGTGTGCTAGCTCGGGACCCCTTCTGTGGCTGGGACCCTGACAGCAGGGCCTGTGTGAGAGTCACTACCGTCAAGGCTGGCTTGTGAGTACCTTTACATGGAATATGTACAGTCAGCGTGCACCTCCGTGGTTGTTATGTTTGGGGTTATCAATGTGTCACAGAGCATAGTAGAAGAGCCCGCGGTGACACATGTTAGTGCTTATCACACAGCGCGTGCTGTTGACTGAACAAGCAGAGAATGAAACCTGTCCGAGTATTGTACAAGATGAATAAACATGATTTTTAGTCAAGATTAAATGTAAAGTTAGGATTTTCATCACAGAGTCGTTTAAACTAGTGAAGCCCGCTCATGTCGATCTTGCCCGGAGAAGGAAACCATAGTAAGGCCTGGAGTTAACAGAGATTGTTGGAAGGGTCAGTAAGGCCTGGAGTTAACAGAGATTGTTTGAAGGGTCAGTAAGGCCTGGAGTTAACAGAGACTGTTGGAAGGGTCAGTAAGGCCTGGAGTTCACAGAGACTGTTGGAAGGGCCAGTAAGGCCTGGGGTTAACAGAGATTGTTGGAAGGGTCAGTAAGGCCTGGAGTTAACAGAGATTGTTGGAAGGGTCAGTAAGGCCTGGAGTTCACAGAGACTGTTGGAAGGGTCAGTAAGGCCTGGAGTTAACAGAGATTGTTGGAAGGGTCAGTAAGGCCTGGAGTTAACAGATACTGTTGGAAGGATCAGTAAGGCCTGGAGTTAACAGAGACTGTTGGAAGGGTCAGTAAGGCCTGGAGTTAACTGAGATTGTTGGAAGGGTCAGTAAGGCCTGGAGTTAACAGAGACTGTTGGAAGGGTCAGTAAGGCCTGAAGTTAACAGAGATTGTTGGAAGGGTCAGTAAGGCCTGGAGTTAACAGAGATTGTTGGAAGGGTCAGTAAGGCCTGGAGTTCACAGAGACTGTTGGAAGGGTCAGTAAGGCCTGGAGTTAACAGAGATTGTTGGAAGGGTCAGTAAGGCCTGGAGTTAACAGATACTGTTGGAAGGATCAGTAAGGCCTGGAGTTAACAGAGACTGTTGGAAGGGTCAGTAAGGCCTGGAGTTAACTGAGATTGTTGGAAGGGTCAGTAAGGCCTGGAGTTAACAGAGATTGTTGGAAGGGTCAGTAAGGCCTGGAGTTCACAGAGACTGTTGGAAGGGTCAGTAAGGCCTGGAGTTAACAGAGATTGTTGGAAGGGTCAGTAAGGCCTGGAGTTAACAGATACTGTTGGAAGGATCAGTAAGGCCTGGAGTTAACAGAGACTGTTGGAAGGGTCAGTAAGGCCTGGAGTTAACTGAGATTGTTGGAAGGGTCAGTAAGGCCTGGAGTTAACAGAGACTGTTGGAAGGGTCAGTAAGGCCTGAAGTTAACAGAGATTGTTGGAAGGGTCAGTAAGGCCTGGAGTTAACAGAGATTGTTGGAAGGGTCAGTAAGGCCTGGAGTTCACAGAGACTGTTGGAAGGGTCAGTAAGGCCTGGAGTTAACAGAGATTGTTGGAAGGGTCAGTAAGGCCTGGAGTTAACAGATACTGTTGGAAGGATCAGTAAGGCCTGGAGTTAACAGAGACTGTTGGAAGGGTCAGTAAGGCCTGGAGTTAACTGAGATTGTTGGAAGGGTCAGTAAGGCCTGGAGTTAACAGAGACTGTTGGAAGGGTCAGTAAGGCCTGAAGTTAACAGAGATTGTTGGAAGGGTCAGTAAGGCCTGGAATAAACAGAGACTGTTGGAAGGATCAGTAAGGCCTGAAGGTAACAGAGATTGTTGGAAGGGTCAGTAAGGCCTGGAGTTAACAGAGACTGTTGGAAGGGTCAGTAAGGCCTGGAGTTAACAGAGATTGTTGGAAGGGTCAGTAAGGCCTGGAGTTAACAGAGACTGTTGGAAGGGTCAGTAAGGCCTGGAGTTAACAGAGATTGTTGGAAGGGTCAGTAAGGCCTGGAGTTATCAGAGACTGTTGGATGGGTCAGTAAGGCCTGGAGTTAACAGAGACTGGTGGAAGGGTCAGTAAGGCCTGGAGTTAACAGAGATTGTTGGAAGGGTCAGTAAGGCCTGGAGTTAACAGAGATTGTTGGAAGGTTAAGTTGCAGTGGGGTGCAGTGACGTGGGCACCCTTGGTCAAAATGCCTTTTACAATTAATATGTAAGTGAACAGAAGCTTACCTGAACTCTAAATGGTACAACATTAATCATAACGCATTTCTTCACATTTTTAAGCAACTTTGATTTTTTTTGTTTTTTTCCAGTTTCAAAATTATGAGAAAGGAGAAAGGCCCTGTGCAAAAGTTCAGGAGTTCTGTCAGTTAATGCTTTGTAACTCGTCCTGTAACAGCTTGCAAACACTTCTTGTAGCCAACTAAGAGTCTTTCAGTTCTCACTTTAGGAATTTTCCCCCGTTCTTCCTGGTAGAAGACCTCTAGCTCACAAACATTCTTGACAGAAGCTAAGCAGGTGTGGGCTTGGCTAGTACTTGGATGGAAGACCTCCCGTTCCCGGGTCACGACCCCCCCAAGTCCATATCCCTGGGATCCTAGGTTGAGCAAATCCTGGGACATCATGCCTTCATATGGGGAATTTGTGCCATCTCCTGGCAGGGAAAGGCATGACAGCTCTAGGCTAGATCAGTGCGCTAGAGTGCTCGCGCTGTAAACGGAAGATTGCTGGTTCAATTCCCCGACCGGGTCATACCAAATACTCTAAAAATGATACCCATTGCCTCCCTGCTTGACACTCGGCATCTAGGTTTCTATTTAATGAAAGTAAATGGGGACTAAAGGTGGAAACAATTAATCTTGCTTACTGTGGCGTATTAACAGTTCATCATCTATTCTCTGTTCATTATTACATGCTGCCTCATCATTACACCATTCCAGACTTAGCTTGTGAGACATAGCAACATAGTTATTGTTGCTATGTCTCACAAGCTTCGTCTGTATTTTTTGCTTGTGACATGGCAAAAGGGAGACCTCAACATTCCAAATAGAAAATGGCTACCTAAATGATGCCGTAGAAGAAAAGGTTATTCTATGGCATAGCAAAAGGGAAAGGTCCATTAACAGGACATTAACATTTACATTTACAAAGATTGCAATGTAAATTTCATTTCAACACATCTTTGTAAACACCCCACAATAAGAAACACAGACAAATGTATCATTGCCATTATTATATTTGCATCATATGATATGCTAAATTATATGCCAAATAAGCACATTTTACTAACAACTTGCTAGAAGACAGTCAATTGGATTGTTTTGAGTGGCAATCTCAGGTTAATCTGATGTTTCCAGATGACCCAGCCTTCTCACACGAGTCTTCATTCCATTCATTTCAGGTCGCATTCAAGTAAGCATGCTCAGATTTCAGATTTTTATTGACTAACTGGACTGATTCCCAGAGGCTTGCTGGATAGTTTTGACAGCATCTCCTTGGATAAGAGGCATGGCACCAAAGCAGAAGACACTTCCTGTCATGGTCACTTCCAGTCATTATGGGGTCATCTTATTGCAACAATACTAAACTTGCATTTAGTAAACACACAGACATTGACAAATCTGTCATTGACAAAATTATTATTTAATTATTATTTATCAACTCACCAAATTTTAATAGTTTAAACAGCAGAATTAAAATGAAAAAAAAAACAGACAGTGGGCATTTTTCTTCTCCTTAAATTGTTATTTCATTTTAAAAAATCTCCATTTCACAGAGACCCATAAGAAATCACACATGTTAAAGCAGAATACAATTTTGCAAACAAATTAACAACTTCAAATATTATTAAAATAACATAAGAATCTATATTTTAAAATACAAATTTAAATATTTCTCTCTGTGTTACTGTTGGCATGTTGACCTCATCACTAAATTGACTCGAGCGCTTTGCCTAATGACAGACAATCCCACACTTCTCAACATAAAAATGTCCCATGTTTGTCCTTTGTTTAAACTACCTATACTATGATTAATATAATTAGCCTTTTCACAACATTATGCACCTCTTTTAAACATTACCTAGGACTTACCTTGCAGTGCAATAACTTTAAAATAACAGTGCAATAACAGAACTTTGCAAATAAAATGTAAAAGAAAAAACTGAGCCACAAATGAGTTAGAGAGACCCAATATCGAGGTATTAAGGCATAGCATAGGAGTGAAATCCACAGTGAAAAGATGAAGCTCGCGACACTGCAGACTCTTCAAAATAATTAAAGCATTTATTTCTGCTAACGTGACATGTTTCGAGACCAGCTCTTCATTGACAGCTTCATCTTTTCACTTTGGATTTTGCTCTTAGCTCCGCACCTGCCCTGGCCGTGGCCGTTCCTCACCTTCCATAGCAGAAGAGTGAGCCCAATTATTTCCTCTTTTCCAGTTCCTCATTTACAACACGTTTAAAGTGCTCACAGCTCGTGTACACAACACCTTCAAAACCAGTAGTAGTTGATTTTCTAGTTACTGGGCAATAGGTGAATATCTTCTGGCTACTCCCAGCCAGCAGCTTTCTCCTTGGAGGGTGTGTACCACTTCCGCTGCCCACCACACTGAGGTACTTGGCAAGCACTGCATGGCCTCCTCGACTTGTTGGGCATGACTGGTTTGGTTGTTGGTGCGGGGGGCGGTGCTACCACTGTGAAACTCTGACTGCATGATGGCCCATGAAAACTGATGTTTGGAGCCTGAGGCTGTGCAGGAACCACCAGGAGCACAGATGCCCCCGACACTGCAGCTCGAATGAAGGTGGCCGTGGCAGGCTTTGGCTGAAGGGGTCGGTGTAGCTCCGCTGGCTGTGGCAGGCTTTGGCTGAATGGGTGGGTTCGCAGGCTCAGCAGTGGCAGACTCTTGATGAATGGGTCAGCTCACAGGCTCCGGCTCTTCAAAATCCAACCTGCAAATATAAAGCATACGATAAGATTAATGTGCATTTACTTTCATTACCACTTAAAAAACTACTCACATCATTTAAAGGTGTACTTGGCTGTTTGGAGCATTAAAAATTAGATATATAGTGATGACATAGAAAATCACACTTACATGATCACTCAGACCCCACTAGATATACGGTCTATTCAAAACACAACTTAATTAATTAGATTGTCTGATATTCTGCAGAGGTTCCTTTCTGTTTACGTATCTGTTGTGGTTTGAGTGAAACCATAACAAAAACACAAACAGAATGGTAACTCTGCAGAAAATTGGACAATCTAGCTTTGTTCTTTTCAATAGACCGTTTATCTAGTGGGGCCTAAGTGATCTTTAAGTATAATTATCTGTGTAATCGCTTAACATTTTATTTTTAATCGAGCAAACAGCCTACTCACATCATTTAATCGCTGTAAAGATGTAAACATCTTACCTTCTCTTCTCACAACGCCTTTTCCCAGCGACGTGGCGAGGCTGCTGATACTGCACACTGGTTCTCCTTCGGTGCATGGATTTTCATGTGGCGTGTAAGTTTGGACTTCTAAGTGAAGACCTTGTCACTCACGCTGCACTGATTTACTCTGTCCATCTTGTTGTTCACCTGGTGGAGTGAAACATGAAGAAATATAAGTAATTTGTCTAAAAGCCCATTAGTATTCTAATAGCCTATTTTGCTATCCAAAACCATGTGTATCCTAGTCCTATGAGTTAAACTCATTTTATTTTGTAGGCTACTCTCAAATGGCTTACCCTTTAATTGTTAAAACTCAAATAGATTCTATAGATTGACCGGTATCACACAACACTGTGTTGATACAAAAATATTAGAAAGGGCAATTTAATTTACGTGACACTGCACACACACAATATTTCTGCAGCAGTTACCGTAAAGAAACCCTTTCTCAAATACAGTTGAAATGAAACTTCAAGATAATTATTGAGAGACAATATAGAATAGAGGGTAACGTTAGCCTACAATCCACTCGTTCCTCAGAGGCTGTTTTGTATCGGCTGAGGGGCTGAGAAACATAGGCCTACAGCCTGAATTGAGCTGCCGGTAACTTCAGTGGTACACATCAAGTTAGATAAGACAATAATATTGTAAGCTGGACTGTTGTTGGACTGAATAAAGCTAATGAAAGTGTGTGCTTTCATGTTTTCTGGCGAGGCTAACAACGGTAGCCTCCCAACATTTAGCCAAGTCGCGCATCTCGAGTAACATTAGACTGTTGACGCTGTTGTCCGATGTCCTAATAATGTCTTAGTAAAACGAAAACCGCTTAATCCATAACAAGAACTTATGTTAAGTATGAAAAAGATTGCTATTAAATTTACCTGGAGTCCCGAAAAATGGCAGGGAGATGGACATCAGTTGAGTCGACAGTTGACAGTAGGCTAGCACGCTGTCAGTCGATCGGCCCGTGACGAGGCACGCTGATTGGTCGTTGGGGACGGGTGTGCTCCTCGCTCAACCATTGATCCAGTTGAGGGCATCTCGCTCAACCATTGGTCCAGTTGAGGGAACCTCGCTCAACCATTGGTCCGGTCGAGGGCCGATAAAGACTTGGAGGCGCTTTCGCTTGGGAAAACTTGAGTTGCTGCTGGAAGTGGTGTTGGTGGGCCAGTAGGGGGCAGTATTCCCTCTGGTCCTAATAAAAACAACAAATATCAAATCCCAATGCCCCAGTGCAGTGATGGGGACACTGCGCTGTAGATGCCGTCCTTCACATGAGACGTTAAACCGAGGTCCTGACTCACTGTGGTCATTAAAGATCCCGTGGCACTTATCACAAAGAGTAGGGGGTCCCCAGTGTCCTGGCAACATTCCCGACCTGGCTCTCTCCATCTGGCCACCTCATCACCCTCCATGTAACTGGCTCAATGACTCCTCCCTCTCCACCTCAAGCTGATGTGTGGTGAGCGTTCTGGTGCAAAATGGCTGCCATGCACCACCCAGGTGCTACACATTGGTGGTGGTTGAGGTGAGTTACCCCCTTCAATGTGAAACACTTTGGGTGCCTACATTTTCTTTTTATAAATCCATATATATATATATATATATATATATATATATATATATATATATATATATATATATATATATATATATATATATATATATATATATTATTATTATTATTATTATTATTACATGATGATGCTGGTCGCGTGGCTTGGGTCCTGGACTGTTCCGATGGCGTCTGGACACTGCTTGGCATCCTGCACATCATATTCTTCATAAATTTTATAAGTTCATTATAACTGTGTTATCCTCTTTCAACGTTGTATTGTGTAAATTGCGTAAACACAGCATCCATTGCACGTTGTCCGTCTTGGGAGAGAGATCCCTCTGGTGCTTTCCCTGAGGTTTCTTCCTATTTTTTCTCCGTTAAAGGTTTTTTTTTTTTTTTAGGGAGTTGTTCCTTATCCGATGAGCAGGTCTAAGGACAGAATGTTGTGTTGCTGTTCAGCTCACTGAGGCAAATTTGTGATATTGGCCTATACAAATAAAATTGATTTCATTTCATTTGATTTAGATAAAGCGCTATATAAATGTAATTATAATGATAATAATAATAATAATTATTATTATTATTATTATTATTATGTTTGAGATCTCTCCACAGATTTTCAATATTATTCAAGTTGGGGGACTGTGTTTTCTGAAGGTAGTTCATGGTTGATTTCGAAGTATGCTTCAGATCACTGTCTTGCTGGAATACCAATCCTGTCTTCAACTTGAAAGTCTGGACTGACCTTCAAACGACAGACAGACAGACAGACAGACAGACAGACAGACAGACAGACAGACAGACAGATAGATAGATAGATAGATAGATAGATAGATAGATAGATAGATAGATAGATAGATAGATAGATAGATAGATAGATAGATAGATAGATAGATAGATAGATAGATAGATAGATAGATAGATAGATAGATAGATAGATAGATCATGCGTCTCTGCATAGGGTGAGTATACAGCGAGGACTCTGGGTGAGCTCAATTCTGACTTCAGCTTCTGGAAAGCCTCTCGTTGTGGTGCTCCCCAGCACCATTCTGTCTTCTCAGACTGGAGAACTGTCAGAGGTTGTGTGTATGATGAGAGGTTGGGCAGGAACTTGCCTAGGTAATTAGCGATCGCCTCCATACGATCCAGTTCTGCCCTGACTTTATCCTGCAGCGGGAGAGGGACGCGACGTGGGGCATACGGAGCGCATGGTGTGGCCCCTGGTTCCAGTTCAATCTGGTATGGCTCCTCCAGTTTTCCCAACCCTTTGAACACCATGGGTTACACATTTTTGATGTCTTCTCCTACTTGAACTGTGTGCACTCGCTTTACAAGAGTCCAGGCCTCAATGGCTGGAAGCCCCAACAGCGGTTTCCTCAGTTTGCTCACCACATAGATGTCTTGTTCAGTTGATTTTTTCCCAACCTCCAGTTTTCCTCTGACATCCAGGAGCTGCCTGCCAGGACCATACAGGGGTAACCTGGATGGCGGCAGCATCCCATGGTTGTCTGTGGAGTAGTGGTGGCTAGGGATAACTTTAACTCCAGCTCCAGTGTCTAATTTGAACTCTGCTGACTTCAACTCTAGAGTTTCTGTCCACTCATGTTCAACACTGTCAATGTCAATTATCACTTCTCCAAGAAAGGCTAGATCTGATCCATAGTCTGCAGAATCCTCTGTGATGTCATGAACGCCGCCTGCTGATCAAGATTTCCAAGCAAAATGTCCTTTTTGTTTGCATTTGCAACATTCTGCATCCTTGGCAGGATAATCCTTCCACTGGTGCCTTGTTGAATTTCCACATCTTCCACAACCTGTGGGTCTGTTTTCATTTTCTGACTTGCCTTCAGAGCTGTATTGTGAGTTGTGCTTTTGTCCTTTTGTGCCTCTTTGGGGCTGGCGCCTTGCACTTATTACATCTAAATTCTCTGAGCATCTCAAATTTAAGCTGCCGCACAGTATAGGCTGCTGCTTCTTTATTTACTCACTGTGACACACTCTAGCTACGGTTTTGACTGGTGTGAGATCAGGATTTAACTGTAAAGACTCAGACAGCTTTGCGTCTCTTAGGCCAACAACAATCCTGTCTCTGATTAGCTCTTCTCTGAGCTCACCAAATGCAGTGTTCAGCTAGGCTATGGACTGCAGTAATAAATGCTTCAGCACTTTCTCCTTGCTCTTGATTGCAACTGTTGAGCCATGCACGCTGAAAAATAAAATGTATCTTGCTCACACCAGGCACGGCTCCAGGATTTCAGTTTTGGGTGGGCCAGTCCAATTATGGATGGGCCTGGAATTCCCTAGGGGGGTCCGGGGGCATGCTCCTCTGGAATAAAAATTTTCAATATTGACAATTTAAATGCATCAATTTGGTGCATTTTGAGACCAAAATCGAGCTAGATAGAATAACAAATGTAATCACAAAAAAACCCTCATAATTCATGCAACATTGACAAAATGAGCCAAAATGTTAAAAATTACTCAGTGCAAAATATATATTGCTTGAACATCAGCAGTACCATCACTTGCCAACGTCGAAAGCCAGTGAGTGACCATTTTGAACTATAATTCTATAGTTCTATAATGGCCCTCAGTAAGTTTGGATTTGACACCCCTGGCTTATACTATAAAATCATCCAAAGTGGCATAGGGGGTAAAGTGTTTGACATAGTCAAATCTATGTATTTGGAAAATAAGTGTGGCGTAAAACTTGGCAACAAAAGAACAGAATACTTCACTCAAGGGTGAGGGGTGAGCCAGGGCTGAAGTTTGAGTTCAACTCTGTTCAATATCTACATCAATGAGTTAGCGGTGTTACTGTAACAATCTGCAGCTCCTAATCGCACCCTAAACAGCACAGAAGTTAAATTCTTGCTCTATGCAGATGACCTGGTGCTGCTGTCACCCACAGAACAGGGTCTACAGTAGTATCTGGATCTGCTAGAGAAATACTGTCAGAACTGGGCCCTGGCAGTAAACTTAAAAAAGACATACATTATGAACTTCCAGAAGAAGCCCAGATGTCAGGAAAGTAGACACCTATTTACTCTAGGTAACACCGCCCTAGAGCACACGTTAAATTATGATGACCTGGGACTGAGGGTCAGTGCCTTGGGAAGCTTTGGTCTGGCAGTGAATGCACTTAAAGAGAAAGCCCAAAGAGCTTTCTATGCAATAAAAAGAAAATTCTATAAAATAGACATCCCAATTAAAATCGTGTCCAAAATCTTTGACAGTGTCCTCCTGCCCATTGCAGTATATGGAAGTGAAGTATGGGGTCCACTCAGTCAGCAAGACTACACTAGATGGGACAAACAGCCAATAGAAGCCCTGCATGCAGAATTCTGTCAAAAATTGCTAAACGTACAAAGGAAAACACCAACACGTGCATGCAGGGCAGAATCAGGCCGTTTCCCGTTGATAATAAATATCACCAAAACAGATCACTTACATTCTGGATGCACCTTAAATCAAGTCCCCACCACACACTGCAGTTTAAAGCATTCCAGATCCAAGAGCTAAGAAAGAGTCCCCTCAGCCAGCTGGTTGTGAAACTAACTGACCCCGTAACCACTGAAATAGATGAGTTTCAGACCAGCACTGCTAACCAACCACAGATTAGAGTAAACCACATCATCACACAATGCAACAACTCATATGTGGAACATTGGGACGTAGAAACCAAATGACCACATAAAATGAGAATGTTATCGGGCCCTAAAAAGAGAACACAAACTGGCTAACGATCTGTCCACTGTCAGGGACAGTCAGCAGAGACACAACCTTACCAAGTACAGGCTCACTGA